>NW_019213565.1:359552-478041 GCF_002532875.2 Varroa jacobsoni | reverse complement strand
TATATAATTTAACCAAGAAAAGGTCACGATTCAGGTCCGCAAACTACAAACATACAGTTTATCTAAAAACAAACACAAAATAACATTTTCCAAGGCAATTATTATAGTTCTGTCAGAGAAAATACTGCTTGGGATAAACGTTTGTTGACCCTGATTGGAGCGCCCAGCTACAGATTGAAAGCTGACCATCACCCGCTTATCGATGGCTTTAAACCGTTATATCCGATAATGCTTAGGTTGTGGAATCACGTTCCTATTCAGTGTTTAATGTCTTTGGCACTTCACATGGTTTCCAGGCTATTGGGGTATAACGCATTTCCATTATAGGTGATCTTGTTCTTGCGAGATAATTTGTAAATAGCACAGTACTTTACAGTAGAACAGCACCGTCTGAGACCTTAGCATTAATTAAATATATACGAACCTCTACAGTGTGCTATAACATGAAACATCTATGAGTTCATTTTGAAGATATTTAACAATAGAACAAAGGAGACATTGTACTTATTTGAATACGCATTTACTTAAGGTTACTGATTTTGACATTTTGTTTGTTTTGGTGTATTTTGTCGGTGAGGGGATGCATTTTCTATTACTTACACTTGGATTTACTCTAGAGCAGAGTCTGTTGGCATCCGTCAAATTTTTCGAACAGTTTGGTACCTAAACATGACCCAAACCGTCCCAAGAAGATTCGCTCTTAGAATACGTACAGATATACAGTGATGTAAATATTAGGCGATTTTAGGATGAAAGGGACGTTGCCTAAAATCTTGTAGAACACTTTTAGCTAGCACAAATCATAAAGAAAAGTTCGCATTGGATCGCTAAGTCACGTGAGATGTCAAATATGAAAGGTCTGAAAAATATTCCATTGGTGGACTCAATCTACAAACAAAAAGAACTGAACATGAACTCAGAACTGTTCTAACAGCTGGCCAATAAATCACCCATTAATTACCTTAAATAAAATGATCTATATAAATAATTTTACAGTAAATACTAAAAATAAAATAAGTAAAAACTTTCTCCTGACTCTAGACAGCTGACTCCAATACGGCAAAAACCGTATCAACACCTGGTGTCAAACTAGAGTCCCCTTAGCAAATGTCTCTAACCGGCTAGAACTACGAAGCCATGAAATCGACAGCACGTAGCCCGTGGCTGTTCGTACTGAAAAAAAAACTTCAAAGTTCAAAGTTTTAACGCACTACAGGCACTAGTGGATCAACAGAATGTATCAAAAAATGTATATTATTACGACCACGCTATTAAGCGTCGATCATCAACAGTAGACAAAATTCTACTCACGCCTACGTAGTCCCGCATCCGTTACCGAATAGTCGCTAACACAGCAGCTCCGCCCCTTCTTTATTTGAACAATCCAACGACTGCACTGATCCCCTCTCCATTCCTGTCTACCGAAGGGGTCTACGCTGTGGCAGTTCGCCATTCATTGTGGCCTTTACGGCGCATTGGCACACCGATTCGAAGCGTCGGTATAGCGATCCCAGTGGCACCATGTTGCCGAAAAGCTTCCGAGCTGTTATAAGTGCGGTGCACCAGGCGACCCTATGCCGCCTCGACTGATCCAGCAAGAGAAAGGCTTATTCGAACCATCTCGTGCCGCTGGTAAGGACGAACCGTACCAATATATTTTGGTACAATTCTGTTGATTAACGAACGACTATATCTTTATGTTAGGATTTTTTCGTAGACTGTGTACTGGGAGAAAGTTTTCCTACGATCACATATACTAGAGCGTGCTTTCCCAGTGGATACATAATGTTAACAAACGTGATACATGGTTTTGTGTAAGTGTTCGACTACGGCGAGTTCAAATTTAGACACTGTGACTGAAAGGGCGTCTTGATTTGTATTAAATTGTGAGAAGTCTTGGCTGAATACGTAGTGCTTACTGGTTACTAGAGGAGCTCTGAACAAAGGTGCGCGGATCTGACGCCCTGTGAATTTTCTACGTTTTACATAGGAGAGTAGGACGACTTTAGAAACCAAAAAAACGCGTAGCGAAATGACGCAAGACTAATTTTTTGATCATTATTGTTATTTGGCAAGAACATAAATCGTTCTTGGAATAAGAGTGAAGGTACAATGTGTACAGTCTAGAGTACAACTAAATGTATGAGTGACTCCGGTACAGAAACTCTACGACGTAGACAATCTCAATGATTTTCGGATCGTTAACAATAATATCTCTATGGTAAACGATCATCTGCTCGGATACCGGGGTTGAATATGGTGTACTTCTCCTAGACGATCGCCGATCCTAACACGATAAACGGTAAGGTCTTTTTTTTTCTTCTTTATATAATAGGACTTTCTTGAGTTGATTACTGCTTGAGCAAAAATGCTTTTTTTTGTTATACGGACTATTGCGACAAGCAGACCCAAGATAACTACATATATGATTCCTAGCCCTCTAACCTACATACACTTTAAGGTAACAGAGTTATCTTGAAAAGCGTATACTATAATATTTTGGAAAATTCAAGACAAAGTAAGCTGCCTTTAAAGTAATTACTGTTGAATAAAGAATGTGACTACTGCCAAGATGGTGAGCTGCTGAAGCGACATCTATCGGAGAAGAAAAGCGACAGATCTTGCAATACGTCCAGCTAGTATTTAAATTTTCTTTTTAATAGCCCAATGTCTTTGCACCAAGCGTTACTCAGCACGAACGCTAAACATTGAACAGCTGGTCTACATATCCTTACATATTCTGATGTCGGTAGTGAACAATCCTCAACTGCGACCTCAATTAAGCAATGCTATTTTGTTATGACTCGGAATAATTAGCTCAATAAATAAATTTCTACGCGCGAATTCTGCAATCAATGAAAGCAAACGGGCGTCGAAAAAGGCCCCATTGGGCCACCCTGATAGATCGACTATTATTAATATTACTGTAGAAACTATCTTGGTGTAAGAACTAAAAGTTAGTGTTTCTTATATCGAGAGAGGAAAAAAATTAACTGCCCGCTGATTATAAGCGATACCGAAGCTGCTCACTAATCGCACGTCCGTTGTCTGTTCCCATAGATTCCCGTACGGCGTACGCTTATATTCCGTTTGCACGCTGCGACAAAATAGACTACAGTTCAATTACTTGAAATGATACGTGAGGCTCGTAACGGCTAACTTTTCACTGACTTTAAAGGGAACGATGGGTAGTCAGCATGCCGACTACCGGCTATAAATATCGTAACTTTTAATACGGCAGTAAGTTACTTCAGCGTATGAATAGATTGCTGGCGTAGGGACAGCAGTGTAGCTAGACGACTGATTGACGTAACAATGATTCTACTCTGTCTCTATTTTCACACGTTGTAGAGAAAGTAGTATCACGTGGTTGCAATTAAAATTATCATTATTGACGTACAACTTTTGCATACGCAATTACGTGCAGATAGAACACCTCATGTTACTCCTCGCATAGTGGATATTGGTTACAATGTATCGAAGGTGCACAGTGAAAGCACCCTCAGCGTTCATTTCGAATGGTTAGCACAGATCGGCTATTGCTATTAGAGAATCGGATTATTATCGAAAGGACTAAATTAATTTTTGGGGCTTATTCTGAAAAAGGCCCAAAATAAATTATGTAGGGGCAAATATTTGCCTGTCTGGAAACGTCAAAGCGTTTTTTTCTGGTCGCTTTACTATACAACGAATCACGATAGCGTTTGAGGATTGCGTTTCAACATCTATCTATTAAACTGAGGACTGTGTTAAACATCCGTTAGCTTCCACTGAAATTCGAAGAGTCATAACGGTCACATAAAACCCATGGGGCTGTTTAATTTCTATGTAACGGTAAACAAACTAATATTACATTTTATAATGCCACTGATCAACTGGCCTGAGCCTCGCTCAAGGTGACAATTTGCTGTTATAGTATTTATTCAATTATAACAGAGTAGTGTTTCCTTTGTGGCAGAAATAACAGAATGACTTGGTAATGATAACGGTATCGTGGTAACAATTGGCATGACACGAAGAAATGTTGTAACTAACAGACTGTAGGGCTAATAGATACAGGGGGTCTGGTCGGGAGCCACCCAAATCAGAGCGTAAATGTCTAGTGCAATCAATAGGTACAAACGTATTCATGGCTTTGATAAATCTGTTTACAGTCGCCGCTTGTCCCCGTCTGAAGCATTGCGAAGGTTCACAGCGTAAAAGCTGCCCTATCAAAGCCCTTTTGTTGAATCGCCCGTTATTGATAGTTAAACTTATTGAAGAACGATGGTGGACATTTTTGTTAATATCAACTACGTATACCTATATGCTGTTTATACAGACTGTGCAGCGTATATGCCCATGAAAGTACTACGTTGCAGTGAACTGTATGAGTGTATACTGTTCTATCAGATACGTTCTCATATTATAATTTTCCGTCTGCGTAGAATCGACCTTAAATAGGCGCAGAAGGTACGGGATCACCGAGAACAGACCTAAGTCGACGATAAACTAACGCCAGCGCATCAAGCGTCTCCAATTCAAGTCAGTATTGTCATAACGATGATGATGATGATTTGGTTCCTGTATTATTTATTTAGGTCCTATCTCTGACTAGAATCTATTTTCTATTACTGAAAACGCTCGAATGCCGACCCCGTTTCAGAACACATAGGTTCTGAAAGGATATAATTATAATAAACTGTGTTATGACCGGCTATAACCGTCTCACTGTTTTATTATCTCACAATAGACCCGTTAGATTCATATCAATAGCAGCTGTGTTGGTGGTTCACCTTGCCGCAGGCGATGATTACTAAACTGAGAACGCCTTATTGTATTGGTGATATTGCCTACAATTTGTTGGGGGGAGCCCCCTTGAAAGCAAACTAAAATTATGAAATCTACACTAAGGCGGTTTAATTGGATTATTTGTCATTGAGCTGTTATGCCACTCACGAAACACTTCTATTAGCGTGAGATTATCTTGTTTATATGACAAGATAAGTGTTCAGGCGAACATCTATCCGTTCCCTGATCAAGCGCAAAAAATAAAAAAACGTACATTTTTTCTGGGCCACAGGTAACTATGTGTCCAACTGTATGATCACTGGGGGGCAAATTGGGATCGCTTGAGGCTTCTTCGCTGTGCTTCTTTATAGCACTCGTCAAAGGTCATATCGGCGAATCTAAATGGCCACGTTTTAACATGGCCATTTAGATAGTTGAACGATGCTTGCACCGTTTTTAAGACAGTGCTTAACTGTTTCGCACAAATAGAACAATTTTAAGTGGTCATAAATAAATGCCATGGCTAAATTAACTAAATATATTAATCTATATATTTTTAGAAACGTCTACGGATCCTACTCGGTGTTTTTGCCTCCAGAATACTGTGTATAGGATGATTACCAAGTCGGCCTTTTGAGGCTAAATAGAAAGGTTGGCATTTGACAAGTAGATCAAAATGTATTGCGAATTTTAATTTGTTGCGTGAAAAAAAAAAGAACGCGCTAAGCCTATCTAGTACTTCTATACCATACTCTACTCTACTCTCTATCGTCGACATCTTCCAAGCAGGTTGAGATTATGGAAATCTCGTACTGTCAAAACCTGGAAAATAGTAGTTGTTACAGCAACTAGAATAATTATGCTTATTAGAATTAGTTTACAACTTACGCCTTGCACCTACGCTGCCTCTACAAAGATGACCGCTTTAAAAAAAATTGGATTAAAAGTGAAGAAGGGAAATCTTCTTCCAGAGGAATAAAACTTCTTCGGATCATGCACAAAAAATTCACGTTTTAAAGAGCATGATCATCGGACATGTCGGTCTGCGAGGAGAGAAATACCCACCTGCTGCGTCCAATGCGGAAGATATATTTACAACCAACGGTAGTATTGATACGTATGTACTGCTGCTGCTGCTGCTGTTGGATTGGAAGCTGCTTGGACTTCTCGCAGATGGAAACCGTCTATATATATATATATATATATATATATATATATATATAAATCCATAAATCTATCGGCTGTTACGAGGAAGATAGCGCTAGAGGGCTAATGTAGACGAAGGAAGAGTCCGAACTGCGATGAGATTAACAGGGTGTGTCAACAGCCAGAATTCAAAGGAGGCAACAACGAGAAGGGCAAATCGATAGGAACGATAGGCAGAAAATGAGTTTAGCAATGGAGATTAATCGAATGTCCCAGTTAAGTCGTCAGCTGCGTAGAGCGCTAACGATCGTAATGATGAGTCGACATCGGCGAGCAGAGCTTACGCGCGAGTGACGTAGAGATAGCTGGACAGACGTGATTGGCTATACACAGAAACATCAGCAGAGTAGGCAAAAGCAGTGCTGGTGTGAGTAAAAAAAAAAAAAAAAACTCAAATCTCGTAGATTTTCCACCAGTATGAGAAAATGATGGACTTGTGTTGGCAGGCTTAAATAAATGTTTCGAGTTCTTAATAGCCCGATAATGGCTTAGTTAAGCATTGCTAGGCCCGGCTCTGAATCTGTTATGTTCTCCTCTGCTTAGATGAAAACTCTACCGCTAAGGATAGCTTCGAACGGCATCAGGTCCAGCGCCTTACAAAACCACTGACCAAAAACGATCCCCAGCCTAAAGCTTATATCATGGACATGATGCATTTACTGTTGCTGTGAGATGTGAGAAGATAAGAGCGGTCGAGGCTTAGCCAGCCTCTATAAATATAATCATGGTCATGTGGCTGATAAAGATAGTCATTCGTCGATTGAGCGACTCTTTACAGTTACCCAATGACATAACCACTGAGTGAGTGAATTATCTAGATTTAAGAAAACCTTTCATAGACGGGCGATGATCGATGGAACGACCAGAAAAGAATTACGAGCGTCTTTCGCTACTTAAGTCATTAACCCAGGAATGTTTCGTGTTTTATGCACAGTATCACCGTTGGCCACTCCATAAAACAATTGTCCCGCAGGGTCAAATGAGGTTAGACTGAACCTTTCATGGGTGCGTTTGGTAAACTAGTAAACTCGTAATAGAATGAAAAAAAACGAGATTTCAGCTGTAGAAGTAAACGTTGAGAGATGTTGCGGTGGTAGCGTTCAGCTGTGTTTGCGCTGATGAAACAAAATAAGTTAGAAGCAAGTGAAATCTAGGGACTGTAGTTTGATTGAAACGTATTAGTGGTTAACCTCTTTAAAAGCCTCAACTACGTTTCAAAAAGATCTTCGTCTGCTATGGTAATACTCTCGTCCGCGTAACCTTAGACTTCGAGTGTCTGGGCCTTGGTACGGGCCTGATTTTGGTAGTACTTCAAACCTGGTTGAAATATTACTTACAATGGTGTGCCTGTGTGATGCAGGTCAACACTGATAAGAAGCTTACTTTTTTTTTAAAATAGTGACCCATAAAAGTGACCAAATTAAAATCATATTAAAAGTGGGAGGTTAGTGGAGTTATGGCACGTGGTATGAATGAAAAGGTGTTTCGAGTATAAGCTTCTAAACTCATCGAAAGTGAAAAAGGCTCTCGCAATCGTTTCATCATAGAAAAGCGCCTTTGGATGGAGAATATCTACAATTAGGAAAAATCCCTTTGCCAGGATCGTTATATCGATAGATACACAAACATATACGCATATATATATTAGGGCAAAGGTCGTCTCACATTACATTTATTTGTGCTAAATTTTAGTCCCGTGCTACTAGGCTGTCATGTGCAATTTTCTCAACTATCAAGGGACTTCTGCCCCACCCCGTTTTGCGTAATGGGTATAAATTATCATCGCATAGACGTGTGGGGTCAATACTATCAGAGAGACAAAAAATATAGGCTAAAAACATGGCTTTGTCAACGTGGCATAAATTAACAAAGGCAGCGATGATAGATTAAAACGGAAGGGCTTGAGTGACGTGTGGTAATGAGGATGTTTCGTGAAGGATCATCTGGGGTTCTTAAAAACGAGGTTAGCAGTGGGAGAGGCAGCGACGGCTTTCCGAACTCTGGACAAAAGCCCTTTTTGCAGCCTTTCTCGTTATGACCACGTCGCACATTTCCTCATGTAATAGTTTTATCTAGAATCAAGCTGGAGGCAAAAAGTGTGTCAATAGCCATTATGCAAGCGGAAGAAATGCTAACAGTAAATTTTTTGGACGTCGATTGCGACAAGTGTATGTCGATAGATAAGTAGCAAATGATAAGTAGTAGTAGGTTTGTATTAGGGACAGGCCATCAGTCGTATGAAGCAGAAGTGTTTAACTAGGACGGTACGAAGTCCGGAACCTTTCTCATATGTTAATAGCAGGTTAAAGGAATACACTAAATGTGTATTTCATAAAAATTTTCTTAATGGGCGACAGTGGGGAAGTAAACGAGAAACGAAATTAAGCTTTATGCGCAGACCATAGTTTCTACACCCCTGAGAGAGTACCGGACATCCATGTGTATTATGACCACTAAAGGTTTCTCGTATTGACGCATACGAGTCAATAGTAAAACGAATAGATAGGCCTTTTAAAATGGAGGTCGAGACAGAGGAATGCGTACGCAGAGGTGGCCTGCAGGGTACAAACACAATTCAAATAAATTCAGTCAAGCAGGCAGCTTGAATTTTTAAAGTCAATTGTGCAGCACTGAAGAGATATTCTCAAAGTGATTTCGGCACTATCATATTTAACACTCGTGCCTTACATGTCGAGCAAGACATATTCGGTCTACGTTCTAACAAACGATAAATCTCGAAGAGTGATACATCGTATCTCAGCGATCGCAGGCGTCTTGTTGTGACGGCGCCTCAGTGAGTCCAGCAATTATATTTTATCTCGTACTACGTACAACGGGCACGTTTCATCTAACGTGACGCGTATCAGCGTCGAAGTAGTAAGTGGTGGAGTTTTAGTTAGTCTAGGTCATTGAAACGTTGGTGATTTTCTGTGTGCTTATGTGTTTCTGTACGTTAAGGATCGAAACGAGAAGAGGTAGAGATATTACCAAAGGGCAGAAAACACTAATTAACAGATTGTGTCATAAAACAAATGTGCGCAAATAACGCAGGATTGCTGAAATGTTTTATGTTTAGTGGTGTACAATTGGCAATGTTGCTTAAAAATTGAAGGAAATCTCTTACTATTGGGTATAATCTGTATTATCAATCGAAAAAGGGTAGTACAAAGCAGAACAATCGTGTGATTATTTATGAACACCAAAAAGATAGTTTCATCTCGTCTGTCTTCCAGGCAAGGTTGAGCTAAAGAGGCTGGATTTGAAGGCAGCAATCCTGTAAAGAAACCTCAGTTGAATTCTCGAATGAAACAAGCTAGTTGTCAAGTCAGACAATCCCAGTCGAGAGCTGGGCCGTTGAAAATAGAGAGAGGGTGTCGTTTTTCATACGATTCTCGTTTCGAGATACTGAGAAAGAAAAAGGAAAGCATTTATCATGTCCTTAGGCGTATTGGCCAATGCAAGTTGCGTCATACCGAAAATCAAACGTCCATCAAAAGTTACATAAAAAGGTTACATCATAACCTATGATATCTGGAAAAGACATTGGGATGATGCATTTTGTTAGGGTAGCGCTAGTGCAGCAGGAACATCAAGAGATTATCGAGATCAAGATACTACCTCTGTGACGATGATAATGCCCTCATGATGTCAGCGAGCTGGAAGTATTTCCAGGTCACTCGCTGCCACTAGCGTTCGAATGAATGCGTAGTCTGGTGTCAATTCTTAATTCCGTAAAGAAAGCCTGAAAAAATTGTAAAGGAATCAAAAGGACAGACCCGGGAAGGACAAGAAATAACAAATATTCGAGATCTTCATGGAAAAATCTAGTTACTCTAGCTAAGAAAGGGAAAACTGCATCTATGCCTCAAAGAAAGGAGGCAATTATCCCTGCGAAATGCGGTGCCGCGAAGTACTGAAGCTCGCAGCTATATACCTCGTTCATTAGCCGCGCTTCCTTTCCTGTTGAGAGGTTTTGAGAACAATTCTATTTCTTTTTGTTCCTCTTTATTTGGCATCAATTTAGGTGTAACTTTACGATGAATAGCGTGTCTCCTCTCCAGCAGTGTCTGTGCTAGAGGTCAGTTGGCTCGTGGCCCTTTCTCAATCAATACCAAGGGGATATCGAACCTTAATGTTAACTTGGTATGGGAAGGTGCTAATAAAACATTCTCAGGCAACCTCTAAACCATACCAAGAGCGTACTAAATACTAGGACAACTGTAAGGTAACACTCATTAAGGCCTCTGCTGTTTCGTGACGAGGCGTTGCCAACATTCAAGCATCTGTATTAATTACGTTAATAAATGTTAGGCAAACAGTATTGAAACCTCGATCAAAGTAGCCTTACGCCATCGATTCTGAGCTGAAATGTTACCTATGCGATCGTTTCGGTGAGACACAATACACACGCGATACAATGGTATTTTATTGCCGATATTTTCGGTTAGTTCAGGTGGAAGTTCATCTCCGATGCGGACAAAATTCAAATAAACGGCGTAAATTTGGCAGAATTTTTTTTCTCCGAATATAAATTACATCGAATAACTAGTAATGGACGTCGTGCATAATAAATATTACTCCTCTTATTACATCCAATCATATATAACTTAAATGTTAATTATTGGCTAGATACGACAGTGAGCTCAGGTAAAACTGGGAAGATGGTTTCAGATTTACGGTTATTTCGAATTGTTCTAAAGTTTCATTGGGAGAATGACTTCGCCAAAAAGACGCTATCTATCGTTTAGGTCGAAAGCATTTTCTGGGGCAGAATTGTTACAATTCTGCCCCAGAAAATTTTATCTACAAAGCCCGAATAAGCGTTAAGGGCCGTAAACAGCGTGAGCATTTTTAAGGAAGCTTTTGAATGTGTGAACAGTGCTGAACGTAGTCACAAAAAAAAACTATTGGTCGTTTTTGCTTCTATCTTGGGGCTGCTCTCATGGGCGGTATAATCTCATGATCATATGCTCAATCAAAGGTTGATGTTAAAGGTCTTGCTGGTTTCGAAGTAGCATATGCCTACGCAGCCTCACATCGATACAAGCACGCACCACAAAAGATATATTTTATAATCAATTTTTATAGGTCAGACTTCCCTCGAGTGTTAGCATTTTCGCTTCAGTCCCTGTCCGATACGTCCGAAAGTATTTCATAGTATAATTAATTACTATTTGACGGCCAAAGGGTTGGAATAGGAACTAGATTCTCGATTTTTACAGTTTCCTTAGTTAATTAAGGAAAGCGGATAGTTAATTATTGATAATTGAAGTACTCGAATATTGGTTTTAAAAGGAATGTTCCCGTGTTAAACCTCACATCAAAGAATCAGTGATTCGTTATACTCACGACTAAATGAGATAAACGATCTTGTTACCGTTGCCTTCGTAATACATGATTACTATTAAATTTTGCAGAAAAATTATGGTCATGACGATACTGGTGTGCTCCTGATTCAACGTATATATTGGTGTAACATCAATGAAATTGAATCTAAACTGGTCCTGATATCTATGCGTAGGGAATGATCGTGGGCCTCCAGTATTTGCTGCAGGTCCAGCCGGACACGTAGAACAGGTTTCACAGTTTCAAGATTATCGCCAGTTGTTAATCTCTTTGTTAGAGAGTTCGGCCTTATCAGCAACAAAATCGAATTTACAATAGCTTTTTACGGCTTTGTTGACCATTGTTTTTTTTTTTCACATAACTCTGTTTTTACCTTCCGAGTTACCCTCATTAGCGATTTTACAGTGACGGGATACGTATTCCGAAAGTTCTCTAATGAAACGGATGCGTATTGTCGAAGCTATCGGTTAACAAAGACTGCGTCCGTTAGCTTTTGTGTGTTTGTGCTTCTCTCGTGAGGTATCCCAGTCTTGGCTTATATTGTCTTTTAGCTGGTGTCGTTTTATGTTGCATGGTAATATTTCCCTTCTTGAAACTAGAAAAGAGGATGCTTTGGTTAGGCATTGTAGATTTTGCAGATTAAAAAATGCCTTTAGTTTTATATTCGGTGTCGCTGTCTCAATTAAGCGAGACTTTAGTGGCTGGTGGTTCATTCAAACACGAAAAAATTAATCGTACATTTGCTAGCTCCCGGTTTCGAATCTAGAAGGGTTGTTTTTAAGTGTCTTACAACAAACACTGTACCGTTATTATGACAGTGTTGCAACGTAGCGCATGTGTTTTTAACGTACCACCCGTTCACTTGCTGTTAGTGAATAGGATTTATTTAGGGCTTGCCGTAAGCTATGCATAATTTACTGTACGAAGATGAACGATACTTTTCGTTGTATCTAAGGTATATAATCACAAACGCATTGAAGGAATAAGCTAGGAGGACGGGTGAAATCCGGAAGTTATAATTTACAGTACAGTTAGTACATCTACAGTTACCCTAGCTGAATTTCAAAATGGAGCTTAATTCGTCTAATCAGATCGCACGGCAGTTTTCTATTAAGTTAGGTTCATATTCAAATTTCGCGCTTCGAGGTGGCTGGTTCTAGATGCGACAATCTCTGCAGTACACCATGGATACGTTCGTGTAAGGTATACAAGAAGCGCGCATTTTCATACGTTCGTACCACAAGTCATACGCGTACCTAAAGTCACACACTTTAAATGCTAGACCAGCCTGCAACGTACTGACTTAGCTTATCCTGTTTTTTTTTTCAGCTTTTTCCAAATTTTTTTTTGGTAGGCTCTACTGACAAGGCGTTGTCAAAATGAGTGGCCTAAGTCGAGATGTCAGCCAGCTCTCGTTGGTTCTGGTGTTATCGGCTGCCATATTGAAGACGGTAGCTGCCAAGGAATTCACTTTAACCATTCTGCACACAAATGATGTTCACGCTCGTATCGACGAATTTGATGCAAAGGGAAGCCGATGTAATCTCGACGAAACGCAGAACCAATGCTACGGTGGAATTGCTAGACAAAAATTTATGGTATGGTTTATTCAATTTTATAATGCTAGACTTTTTTTCTATGCCGACTATAAAAAACATAGTGGAAAACTAAAAGATCACGCGATCGATAGGTGTCATCCCATCAATGGAACAGGCTTCATGTTGTTTTCCGTAACGAAACGTGCTAATTCGAGGTGGCTCCTGGTCACGAATATTTCAGGTTGATGAAATTCGGAACAACAACCCGAACACGATCTTTCTAAACGCAGGTGACTATTATCAAGGCACCATGTGGTTCTACATGCTCAAAGGCGAGATTATTGCTGATACAATCGAGATTATCAGACACGATGCCATGGTAATCCATCGATAAATATATATAATATATAGAACTTTATGACCGGATGAATGCTAATAGCCGTTGTTTTATCCAACATTTTAATCCGCAGCGCCTAGATAATTAATGAAGCAGTTCGACAGTCTATGGGTATTTGTGCTATTCAGCAGAAGACATCCTGTGCTCCATAATCCTGCAACTATACCTATGCATTACATCACGACTTTATCCTAGCGTTAAGCAAATGATCCTTAACTTGAAGGATTTTTCTCGGCCGACATTTGACTAGGGGTGCCGTTTTCGGCACCTGAAGAGTTTTCGTAAGTGAAAGTAAGGTGTGCACCCTTGGCTTTGTAGCCACTCATCTTGCACAGCAATCCCTATAGCTGGCACTTGCTGCTGTATTCTTTTTTTAGCAGACATCAATCGAGTAGATCTATCAAACAAGAAATGGACCCTTATTTGACAGATCAGTAACGACCTTATGCGTAGATAAACTGAAATTTATTTATGCTTACGCTTGACTTGCTGATACGGCCCTGCTGATAGACCCTTGGTAATCACGAGTTCGACGACGGTTCCGCTGGCGTTTTGCCACTGCTCAAACGCGCCGCGAACATCTCAACTCCGATCCTTGGCTGCAATATCGACTTTAGCAATGATCGTCTCTTGAAGGCTTATCAACCGCGGCCGTCAATCGTATTGGAGAGATCCGGGGTAAAAATCGGCGTTATTGGATTTATTACACCGGACACGGTCTTCTTGTCGAATCCCGGTAAGGTTCGAGTGGCAAGAAACCATGATCATGATGCTCACACGTTTGGAGCGTCTGTTCGGTAAATATTAAAAGATCCTACGATTCTTCTCGCCAGAGTCTCAAAACGATCCGTACCTAATAACAACGGTTGTTGTGGTTTCCACGAAACGATTTCTAAAGGCTAAGATAAAAATGATACTCCCATTAGACAAATAAGCAAAACCATTGTGGTGAACTAACTGAACCATAGATAGAAAACACATATCAAGCAACACTTAACGGTAGGATCGAACAAAAAACCCGAAATGTTTATCTTAGAAATATACTAATCAACTACAATCCTCCGCCTAACGTTAACAACCAGGTAAGGACATTAAATTTACGGATGAAATCGAGTGTATTTCGCACGAGGCTGAAAAACTCCGCAAGCAAAACGTCAGCATCATCATTGTAACAGGTCACTCCGGCTACGTAAAGGATCAGGAGATAGCTGAAAAGGTTCCACTTGTGAGTGTTGTTGTCGGAGGTCACTCTCACACATACCTGTCCTCAGGTAGATATCAAATGAAGGCTTCGTAATGAAAGCTTTGTATGACTTTTTTTTTTTTTTATCTATGGGTTATTCTGCTAGACGAAAAGGTATCTTGCATAATTTAGCAAATTATAGTAGATTCAACCTAATCTAATAGAATCGTTCAAAAGTTTCTAGCAGATATTAATGCTTTCGAAACTAGAAACAGAAGATCGTTTCTCGGCGTGTTTATTCTTATTCTGGGCCAGCTCAGAGGGTTATACTTGCACTCTAGAAAAAATGTAACGTCAGTGGTAAGAAATGTCCTGCCAGCAACCGCTTCAACATGTGTTGCGATATGTATTTCTGTGAAAGACAGAAAATCATCCTAGTGAGTCTTTCGATTCGGACCTAGAGTGAAACTTCCTCTGATCGGGTCAATCTTTTAACGCGTATATTTGAATTTAACTATTTTTTAACGTCTTATATTATTCTTTATACAGTTGACCAAGGCACCAATGATCCAGTGAAGGGCCCGTACCCTACGGTAGTAACACGAAAGGACAAGACTCGGGCACTGGTTGTTCAAGACTTCTGGCTGGGCAAATATCTCGGATACATCAACGTAACTTTTGACTTGGCTACCGGCCAAGTTCGTTCGTGGCAGGGCAATGCTCCGCTCTTGCTCGATAGCAGCATCGGTAAAGGTGAGGGGCAACGTTTCGCAAAGGTCTGTAGTGGTAGTGCGCAGTGATAGTAGCAAGAGCAGCATTCACGATAGTTTTAAGTGACGGTCTGTTGTATTATATATAGCTTTGATGTCACATAACGTTTATTTAACTGAGCGTTAACTAATCGATCACTCCATCGGTGTTGGTAACGTCAATCATAAATCGGCAGACCCCAAAGTCGAGAAGTTTCTGGAACAGAAACGCGCCGTGATTAATGCAGAAGCTAACGTCTATGTGGGCTACAGTTTGGTGGTGTTATCGGGCGATAAAGAAGACTGCCGCTTCAGTGAGTGCGCTCTCAGTAATCTTCTGGCTGATGCTGTCATGCAGCACTTCATTCTGGCGAACTACAACAGTTCTTCACAAAACACGAAAAAGTACGGTATAATACATTGCAATACATTTAGTCAAAAAGAGGCGAGCGCTTTATAGTGAAGCTAGTATTGGGCCGAATATAGACCGGGGAAAAGGGAAATACATTGACCGGAAGATTTAGAGTTTGATTAGAGATATGATGTGCGGTTTATATTTGGGTCAGCACAGTAAAGATTACCTGGGATCCTGCTTTATAATCAAGTAGCAATTTCATTTGCCGTAAACTGAATGCAAATAGTTAAAGGGAAATCTTCGCTAGCCGGTCTCTGTCCGCTAAAATATTCTATAAGTAGGTCATCATACGCCTGGTGATCCCGTTAAACCTAATCTTATGCTGTTTTTCTATTTGATGAAGCCCTAGATCGTTGGCAACAAGCTCGAGCTTCGCATTACAGTCTAGTTTCCTATATGCTAACATATTCATGCCATGAACTATCTCAATGGTGTTTACCGAAATTCGTCTTTGGTTCAAAATCTCATAATATAATAAATCTCACTAATTTCATTTACTGTACTTAACAATTTTCTTAACAAACTGTCTTAACAATTTTCACAATTGGACATTTCGTGGTTTCTGTTGCCACTCAGCGGTTGACATTCAGTTACGTTTACTCATATAGATTAGCTTTCTTGTATATATATATATATATATATATATATATATATATATATATATATTAAATTTTTAACGCTCAGGGATCTCTCCAAGTGTTTCGAAAAGGGTTCAATCCCATCTATGCCATAATTTCAGCACCTCCATGCTGAAAGTTTCCTGTCTCGCGTTCATCGACGCGACGTCTATAAAATCCCTTTTTGAATTAGTGCTGAGTTTTATTCGGAATTGCTTCGAACCCTTCTGCAAAATTTCCGCGCAGGAATATCCAATGTTTTTAGGTCTCAAATAGAACGGCTGCCATAACCTTGAGGCTTACTAGACAAAAGTTGTGCTTTACAGAGCCTTCCATCCAAAATTTAGATCGCAGGTGAACGGAAGTTCTCTTCATTGCCATTGGCCTGAAGTGAAATGCTTGAAAAAGTAGATCGTGTGGAAGCATGTTAATAGTTCGCTTTCCGAGACAAGGCGGCACCGTCAGATGCGAAGCTCCAAGTAGCGTACGCGGTGAGGTAGACGAGGACTATGCCATCTCATCAGTAAGGTACAAAACAAAAATTGCGGTCCCGGTAGGGTTATGATGTACAAGATGCCAGCCTATACCCGACTGATGGCAGAAAAAGAAACAAACGGCCTTCAATTGGTTTTTTTCCTTTGATCAGAGTTGGCCAATGATCAGCGGCCGTTTAAATCAAGTATCCCAAGCCTAATTCCTTTTCTTCATTCATAGCTGGAGCTATTGCTCGGATTACATTTAATCAACTTGGTTCTCTCTTGATGTTTCTTGAAGAAACATGCTCGACTTGAAGCAGAGAACCATACGTTTCTATTCCGAGAAAGTGGGTTTTCGAGTCATTAACTAATTCTTGGTCTGCAGTTACCAATGACATCGGTCGACCGATGACAATCGATTCAGGGTCAACCTCCGCTATGAACCCATGCTAATGATGATCTACAAGGATTGCTTTTGCCCGCGTACTTGATGGCTAACAAAAAAGTAGTTTCTCGGCTTTCCAGGAAGGAGATTCGGTGAAGGAGATTCTGCGGGGCACGTACGGTACATGTCGAAACATCGAAAACTTCGTTGTACTGATTATTTGTCCATTAGGAACGTTTCCTCTAACCTTTATAGACTGAAGGTCAGTCTGACGGTGCACACTTCAGGTGTCCATTGCGAGATCTTTTGTGATTTCATGCGTATTTGTTGATACCGTCGGCCATCTTTATAACGGTGGCGTCTTATGTGTTGATTCGTAGTTTTACTGCTAATTCAAGTTTGCGTTTGGTACTGTCTATAAGAACTACCCCGGACTGTTGACCCTTCACCATGAAACAATTCGCTACCAGCTTGTGAAGGCTAACTGGTTCTTTTCCGGGTGTACAGGAAGAATCTCAATAACCTTCTTCTATACTAGTTCGAAAAATCATGTAATCGACAGTGGTCATCCTGAATATCTCTTAGTTCGAATCGGGTGCCAGTGAATCCAATGCCTAAAACTGCATACGACAGCGAAATCGAGTCCACTGTCTCGATACCATCCACGTTTCTTTTCCAAGATTCAGGAATAACGCCAGTAAGCCAATTCTAAAATCAAGCTTGTCCTTCGAATAACAGATGGAATCCCATCGATATGGCGGTTGTAAACGGAGGTGGAATTCGGGGATCAATTTCTAAAGGTAACGTAACCTTTGGAGACATAGTCACCGTATACCCGTTCGCGAACCCCATTTGCATCCTCCCACTTACTGGAGTTCAAGTTAAGAAGATGTTCGAAACAGGCTTACACAGATACGACATTCGACGCCTTGTAAGTTACGGGGGCTTCTTGCATGCATCAGGTAAGTAAACTTTTTTTAACCGTATTTTAGTTATCTAATTGCTAATATGTAGTACACATAAATTGATAGGGATATTTATAGAGAACGTTCTTATGAGGACATACGCTTTTTTCGAACTATAAACTCATGGGCTTAGCAGCTAGCAGGGTGTGTTTACTTTAGAACATCACAATTGGTAATTGGTCGTTAAAATGAAGTTCCCATAAAGAAAAGTACATGAATAGTCGTACGATTGGCTGGACCCGTTTGCGCTATATAGTAACTAACCATATTAGAAACTGTTGTCTATTAAATACTTTGAGGGCACGCACCGATTCTCCTCCGACATTCCTTGAAGGAACATCGACCTACCTATATGCTCCATTAATTAATTTTCTAATTTCTATATCCGAATACTACAGGAGCGCGCATCGTTGCCGATGTCACTCAACCACCGTTTCAACGAGTACGTTCAATAGAGATCTTATGCAATTCGTGCGATTTACCTGAATGGCAGCCGCTCGACCCGCAGCGCACATATCGCGTAGCGATGACCGATTATATCGCTATGGGCGGCGATAAACACAACTTTAGCGACGTACCCAGTGACAAAATCGAAACATGTGGTAAGTCTAGAAAAAGTTCTTTTTGTTCATTGGCTTGAATGGGGCTAAATCACTAGCTAACAAACTCAGTGGGGGCCGCTGTCAACGAGGTACTTGACGCGACAGCTGTGATAAAAAAAAAAAAATGACATTTATTGAATTCTGTCTAGTAGTATAGGACGCTTAAATCGATCGTGGCTACTTTGTGTTCGATGTTAGCCCAAATCGCTATACCTAAATGTTAAATATGAACGTACACATGTATCGAGGGTGCTTATAAATGCTAGGCAAAAACTTTTCGCATTCCTAAGGTGCACTTTGATGACAAGGCTTGAATTGTGCTTAGGTAGGGCCCGTATCTTACTTTCATCGACGTTAGCATGCCCGCCCAAACAGATACGTTTCGATATTCTCTTCCGGCTCGATCTGCCGTGATTCTACATTTGTTATTTGATCTATTTCTCTCCCCCAGACGTCAAGGATACGGACCTCGCCAAGGTTTACTTCGAGCGAAATTCTCCGGTGTACGCCACGACTGACGGACGCCTCCAGATCATTACAAGCCCCGACAGCGACAGTTGTAACACAAGCCCAGCGGTTTCACAGCGATTGATGTTAGGACACGTTTTCCACTTCACACTCGTCAGCTTGTTGATCGTCTGCTTTCGGTACTCATACATGATGACGGTGTAGTTAATGCTGCTCCGTTAAGCGAGCTGTTCTCTATCGCCGATTTCGTACTGTCAGCGAACTAGTCGTCAGGAGATCATGGCGCCAACTATCTATTCATTGACCTGCAGCGTCATCGAAAGGCGCTAGCTTTCAATATCTCGTATGACATCAAAGGATCATTATCACTCGTGCGTACATACACATGTGTTATAGTACTATTGAAGACTTTGGGGAACGCCGGACCACTGCAGGCGTATCGATTTAAATTGGATCGCTGATAGCCGATTACTGTAACGCATATTTTTTCTCCGACCATCTTGGTTGTACGTGACGGTATATAGTGCGCAAAAAAATAGCGGATTCATTGCAGAAATCCATTGCAGAGAAAAGAGGTTCCGCTTGAATTTGTGTTCCGACTCGACTGGATCGCTCTAATTCGAATTTAGATTATCATTATGATTTCCACCATTATCTTGATAAACTACAGTGACAGTTATCATATTATCTAAACGAAGTCATCATAAATTGTAATTTGTCTGTTTTCTACTTTATTCGTCTAAACCCTTTTATTTTGTGACTTGTGTTTCTTTTCTTGGATCCCCTTTGGGTTGTCACGTGAATACTTAAAATAGGGATTTCAATTGTACAACGGGCACACGTACGTCATGTCGGTGCTAATCAATGGTTATCACCTTTCAAGAGTTCGTTGCAGAAATGAAGGACAACGACTCGGATCGTGCCCTCTACCTAACCCAGACAAGCGCATCTCTGTAGATGAAGGCGTTGTTGAACGAAAATCTATAGAAAAGTAATAAAAAAGTGATCAAAATAATAATGCATAATGTCGCAGTGGTCGGAGCACGGCCCTGGGTGTTCTACCACGCCTGTGTTACGGAAACTGAATAAAATTTGTCAAAAGACGATGTCAAAACTGAATCTACTCTATGTATTTTACTGTTAGTTAATAAGAACGTCTTTGAACATTAGGATCAGAGTCTTATAACGAACAGTTTCATACTGATGGACTGGTGTAAATGAGGCTTGTTCATGCAGTGTCGTTTGTTTTTCAGGTTAAAAATGTAAATCGTTTACTAATGCTTAGCTGGAATTGTGTGGGATTAGATTATGAAGGTCTTCAGGTGAGCGTCGTGCCATCCACGGCATATATCGGCAGCCAAAGAAATTTTCTCATAGGCTCCTCGCTGCACAGAATATTTTTTAACGATCGTTCTTTTTTAGCTCGTCAAATTTGTGAATTTCTTATTTTTGCTTTTCTAAAATTTGTTGATGAAAACAAAGTCTTCGGAGATTGTCTGAGCGAACGTGCTAAAGTCGCCTAAATGGATTTTTGAAAAATTTCTTAAGGTTTTAGCAAAAATAGTTATTTTAACGATTTTCTAGGATTTGCCTAAAATGTCGCGGGCCTAAATCACTCACTAGCCATTTTCAGAATATCCTGTAGATAAATATACTCGGCTGTTACAAGCGAATCCAGCTGACATACAAATGAATCACTTTTAACCAACATAAGATTGGGCTAGAATAGTGATTTTTTAATATGTTAATGGTACTCGTTTTATTCTTTACACATTTGTCCCAGCGTTTTGGCAGCTTCTAAATAGCCATACACCAGCCATTCGTCCTACCATATAAAATTTTTCTATTTTTTTTTTAAGTACATTGATAGTGGAATGTGCTTGTCCAGGGATTGCTCTTTATAAGGCATAGAAAACCCCGTAATCACACAGATCACTTAGGTCGAGAGACTAAGCAAACTAAAGCTAAGGTTAGACATACAACCGGAGGCTTCGCAACAGACTACGTGTTTTAAATTGCCGTACCGATAGTCTATGAATCTCTTTACTCGAGACAGCGGGTTATATTTATTGTTTGACATTCGGCAAATATCTTACATAAGCAGACGTCTCTGATGTCCATTGCAAGTGGTGCCATCACTTTGCGTCCAAACTTACTCGAGACTGTCCCATAAGTTTATATCTATCCAGGGCGACGTCGTCCTTAGTCTGGTCGCTCATTGGTTAACGGTAGAGATTAAACTATACCTCGTCTATAGGGGCCATACGCTTCAGGCGGGTTTTTCGTTGATTAAAGTTCTGCGCATAACTCGTGGAGTGGACGAGACGCATTTCCAACTGGCATGGATTTGAACACGAAGGGTCTATTTTTCTACTCAGTTGCCGCATTTTTAATATCTAAGAGATAACTATCTAACACGTTAGATGTGAACTGCCAGTTTTGACTGACGGGTTTTTACCCCCCTGATTGTGAGAGTTCGTTCTGCTCTTTGGGATAAGAATTGACATCTAATTACCTTTTCGCTGATCTTCACCACTTCAGTCCTTAAAACATTTACATCAGTCACGCACTGTGTATTGTACCTTCACTAAAGGCCTCCTTGCGTAAGGCCTTCACAAAGGGCATAGATAAATTTCCACAGCGTTGTGACCTTCGAGGAACAAAAACGTTACCGCTAATCATTGGTTTCCGAAACAAAAGATGTTTTCTAACTAAAAAACGGCCTCGTTTTTCCTAAAGTTATTTCGACTGATTTTCACTCAGCAGTTCTTAGGAGACTAGAGTTTCGTTCGCTAGTTTTCCAAATGTCATTTGCTGACAGCGTATAGTTGAAGATTTAACTCAACTTCAAAGTTCGCAGAATTCGCTTGTAACGGCTTAATACTTTTCAGCAATAATCGTGCATCGAGCAGTATTGCTGAATATAGGCTAGTTCAAACGTTGCTTTAATTCGCTACATACAAAAATTCAGCGGCATCGAAATGCGAGCTGGTAGCAGACGACACGGTTTAAAAATCCGGAAGAACTCAATGGGCAATAAAACAGCCCACTGGCTTCTGTATGAAAAATTCCTTTTCATTTTTTTGAAAACGTTTTTTTGAACCACTCGGGCTTCTTGAAAAAAGAAATTTATAATCTTAGCGAGAATTCGTTTTTCATGGAAAGACTGTATAAATGGTGATCCCCGTTTAAATTGCAAAAACGACACCCATTTTTTTTACCATGATGAGTTTATTATCCTATTTTAAAAATAACTGGCTTTTTTTATGCTACTAAAAACAACAGATTCAAAGCCTGCTATGATAAACAACCGACAATGTATGTCTGAGCTTAGAAGGGATGCGCGATGTATATATAACTGAGGCAATGCGGCACAGAGCTTATACGGGACATTACGTTTTCCCAAAAAAAAAGAACGTTCATTTTAAATTTCAATATTATAAAACATACAGATTTTTTTAGATGTATACGCATCAGAAATTTAGTAAGATTCGGGTTTTGTTGAACAATTAAGGGTCAAAAGTTTGTGTACCACCAGTCGCCTGACTTAACATTATGAGCTCGAAAACAATCTGAATGGAAGGCCTATATATATAAAGGAATATAAAGGCCTTTGTGTTGTATTTTATTACATGGCTAGTATTGAAGCTATATACGTCAGTACATTTAGAGCATAACTAGAACCGGAAGTCATCGATGCCAATTCAACGGGCAAACCGAAATGAGCGATGCTAGAACGCAATAAAGCTTGGCAGGACAGGGATGTATTTATGTCATGTTGGACTAAAGCACGTATTGTCATACCACATATCGCAATTGTCAACAACGTGTCACAGAGAGTTGCCTTTGAAAGGAATTTTTTTACGGTTCCATTGGCATAACGTATCATTCCATCATAACGAAATCACAATAATGAATCTGAATACGTCCTGGTTGATTTTCGTAAATGGTGGCCACGTTATTGTGGTTACTGTTCCTTCTTACTTTTCAAACGAAACACAACCCATCGATGCAACAACACTATCGCTCAAAACAAGGCTTCGCATTACGCAGTCAGACTTTGTACGAACCTATAATAGATTAATAATATATAATATTTGACCTTCCTAAGCTACTTAACATCGCAGTAAAATGTTATCAAGCGTCGTCTTTTCTCACCAGAATCACAATCATGTCTATGAGGAAAAGCATCTTCCGTTTAGCTTTGTTGAATGGCTAATTCCCTCGCTAAAAATCACCAGTACCCGATGTGCACTACTGATGGCTCGTATAACCCCATTTTGTGAGCCGACGCAATGCGTACGCGTACTTGATGTTTTTCGAAAGTTAGTTAATCGTAGTGAGCCCGGTTAGGCTAAATAATAGAAGAGCCTTTGATAAGTACATCGACATAATGTTTTCTGTGGCATCGGTTATTTTTAACAGTCATCTGTATATATATGTAAGTTTTCTTAGATCTGGAACATACATTGAATTGCCGAAAAATTACCATTTTTAGTGCATGCATTAAAACGAGAACGATTTTGAAATTGCTAAAAAATGGCGGCAGTTTCATATTCGTCCAAGCGCGGGCGTGCTTTTATAAATAGGGAATAACTGCAAAATAGGCTTTTTGTATTTATTTGAAAAACATAAAAATGTGCAGAAAAGGTGAATGTTGGATTACGTCAGTTCATGTAGTTACGATTCCTTACGTACTACCATTTTTGATATTTCGATCTCCTCTACGAAATGCAAAAGGGGATCTTAAATCAATTCCCTTCTTTCAATTCGAGGCAAACAAAGCTGTCACTGCTTTCTCTGGTTATTTTTAGACCGCTTTGCAGGTTCTACCGTATTTGATAAAACTTCTCATAAACTCTATTCATTGTAAAGCTTTTTAGTTCTCTCAATGGTTTTATTCACGTTTAATAATCTATTTAGACAGTGCCCTGAGGTCGGCTTTTCATAATAATCAAATGGAGATTACCTGTTTTGAGATTACGTCTAGTACATCTAATCTATCGTAGGTATTTCCCCAAATTGACCAAACCGTCTATTGTCCTCAGAAGACTCGTATACACAGGAGATCATAAAGTAAAACCTACATGTGCGATTATGCACACCAATCAACAACGTAATCAACAGGTTCATTAAAATTTAAAGGAGCAATAGAAAGGACTCTAGAATCTTCCGCAAGATCAATTCTCGCTATTTTCACTACATCCGCTTGATAGAGATGTTTAGAATCCTTGGCTTATAAATGAACAACGTCTTTTATGGGCCGACACTGGCAGTCCCATACTTCACGACCACCGCAGAAAATTGCTTTTCGTCTTCTGTAACTTCAATCGGTCCTCTTCGGAAAGGATTGCCTCGTCAACGCACACGTGATATTCAATATGGTAGCCAAAGTTTGATTTTTATGAATCAATTAACTGTACCAAGATAAAATTTCTAAGCTTTTCTCGTTCTCTGCAGTGTAGATTCGTGTGTTGGTTTCTACCGGTGGGACTATTTCGCATACCAATTTATCGAACCTTAGCTCGGATGCCAGCAAATAATTTATAAATTTATTCCTTAGATTTTATGAAAATGATTTAGTCACGCTTAACCATTGCTATAGTAGAGCCAATAGAAAATGAAAGCAATTTCTGCCTATATCCGCTATAATTTTAATAAAACGCTGCTTTTTCAGCTGTATATAGGAAGCTATCGACGATACGCCAACGAAATGTTATTTTTAACCGCGAAAAGTCCTGATTTGCGCTAGAAGGAGTAACGTGTATGGGCTTCGAATTCGAAACGGCCGACCCAGGGAAGGACTGAAATGATACGAATGGTCAAATAATATTATAAAGTATATAACTCTTTCAAGCGATTGAGCCCTCCCACCCATGCTAATTTCGTCTCACCATTTTCCGCACTGACCTGGTCTTAAAGACATTTTCAATGGGGCGCCAATGAACATAAATACAAAATGATGCACCTAAGCCCAGACTTTTCCTTCTGCGTTCTTTCTGAAACTATCGAAGAAACGAATATTTCATCAACACTTTTCCCTGTTATTCTTGGTGGTCATGTTACTAGATACAACCGTCATTTAGCACGATTACAGGGTTATAGCTCTGATTTTTAGCTAAATCACGGGTCCTTTTCGAAATACTAATTTTTTTTTAAACAAGTAGCTTTTTATAACTGAACCGTATATCAAATGTGAACTTTTTTCTTACAAGTGTTTCTCAAATACGCGGTACACAAAAACTCCCGCGAAATAAAACTTTCGGCCGCTAGCTAACTGAAAGTCTCAAAAATGGAAAAGTTCAAAATGGCCAAAAAGTTCAAGCAAGGGGACGCACAAAATCTCACTGCCGCTAACCCTTGTGACTTGTCTGGACGAGCCAATTGACAGTTGATAATCTGCTCTTCAGAGCGACCGTTAATTTACTATAGTATTAGAAGCTTAGGTCCGCGGGCTTGTCTGACCGAAAACAATTCTTTAGGGCGCCTGGATTGGGTTGATTCTTTATGGGTAGCTAGAGTGGCATCCTGAAAAGGGTTGGCGGAGGACGAAACCGATTAGGCAAAGACTTTTGCATCCAGTGGACAAACTTTACGTTTCCCATAAAGCGCTTTTATTTCGTTGCTCGTAAACCGAAAGCAGAAGCTTCTTATTTATTTTTTACATTTGAAAAAAGGCCGTATTAGCATTTACAAATACACCGTCCGCGCTGACATATCATCAAATACATGTCTCTATAAAAATTGTGCTGCATAAAAAACTGTGTTCAAATTATATTGCGGAAGGAGTTATCAAGTTACAGCAACCACGAAGTTGCTGGTTGCGATTAGACGCTATCTCTGCTATAAGCACAATCAGCCCGTTACATCTATAAATGTTAGATAGAGTATTTAACAGGCGCGGACCGACCGCCGTGGATAGCACTAATTCCACTGACTTTCATAAATCTTATGGAAATTTTCCCCTGAGTTTGTCAGAAGCCGCAAAGAAGTCACCAATAATGCAAACCATCTATGTCGGGCAAAAATTATCAGCTTTTAATTCTAGAAGGAGACTCATTTTTTGCATGAAAATACTCGAATTCCGACTTGTATTTTAGCAATTAGACACATATAAATATATGATTAATCGTACCCTAAACGCTACTGGAGTATTTCAATCTGCCTTCAAGTTATCTTAGAAGCTAGCTCACAAGAACGCCAGTTGTATGACAAAATAGTTAAGATTACCAAAAATTAATCATATATATATCTATATATATATATATATATATATATATATATATATGCGTAAAGAGGATGTAGGGCATTAAAAAGCGTACCTCGCGGTTTTTAAATTGAGTTTATAAATCATTATCGTCTCTCTCTCTCTCTCTCTCTTAACGAAATAAAAATGACTTGATTTTATCGCAAATCCTCGTTTCTGATCTACCACCGTACCTCAGATACAAACATAGTACATCACATATGTGATACTGATTAGTTCAGTAAATCGATTAACAAAAACAATCAGTTAGTGAAGTCAATCACCAATCAAGAATAATACACATTTATATCCATTTTAGAAACCCTCGAGTATAATGCATTCAAAATAGCTTTGTACCCCATTTATAACAAAGTCGCTCGTACTAATGGACAACTACTATATTTCTCTTGATGTGTTGCTGTTCTACAGCCGTGATGGCCCGCAGCTATATTTGCACAGCCTCATCAGAATTAATATACTATTCGTCCTTCCAAATTTGGCCTACATCATCTGCTTCATCTGGTTTGAGTCTCACTTCATTGGGCGACTGCTGTGGATCATTCGGCTACTTCCCATGCCGTTTCTTCACACCTCAGCAAAATCTATGAATGCTTTGGCCATCAACTGCGCCGTGGCTCGCGCCCTTTTGCACCCGTCGCTGCTACGCTGTTTTCACCCGGGTAATCAGGCCAGAAGACGCTGTCGCCGCCATTGCAAATCATGTAGCTATTAACTCCCCCATCGAAGTAGCACCACAAGGTTTAACAGGCTCCCAATTCAATTCCGTGCTTCAAATACCCCTACTGCATCGACAGCCTACGGCCTTCTCGGTGGCTATCGGCAACGCGTCTTCTAATCCAACCGAATGCACATTTAGCCTTAACTAGAGTAACCGCAAATGATTCTCCCACAAGTTCAAGCGCAATATTTCGGCCGCCAGCGGCATCGGTCCTGCAAGAGGTCCAAACACACGCCAAGATACGCTTTTGCTTTACCGAGAGTGCTATTTCGGAACAGCAGACAGCGGCAATCTCCGTCGCAGGGGAAGTATGTCTGGGTTAGGGGATGTCCATGCAAATGCCCGTTGCTACAAACACAGGTCTTGTAGTAGCTCCCGTCTCACCGTCTGTTCCATTACAACTAATCACTGAACGCGTTTCCCGGGACGATATTGATACAAAGGAAGCTACCTCCCAGGTGGACAGTGGTCGACTGCCCTCGACCCTAATTTTAAATTGGGTTTTTACAAAATCGAAAAAGTTAGACGAGAAAATGCCCCTTAAAATTAGACAGTTCAATTGACTGTATTATTAATCACAATAAGACCCTGCAATAAGAGTCGAAGGAAGATATTATTATTAAGGGACTTTCCTTATTAAGGGACATATAACAAAGCGTACCTTTGAGATCTGAGAAACATTTTGACAACATGCCGGACGGCCCGATGGTGAGCAGAAATATCCCATGGTAGCTGGGCTTGCAAATACCAAACCTGTTTATGACTGTTAATTTTGTCCCGTTTCTTGAAATGTTCTAAAAACACGGGTTTTTAGCCGAATCCGGTGGTGGTTCTCGTAGTGGCGAAAAATTGAGCCTAAACCTAATCTTGATCAAATGTATGAAAATCATTAGAGAGCCCATAATTGATTTATTAGTCATGGCATCGCATGGGATCGCTCCACCGTCTATTACGCCTCTTTGCAATATTCATCTCACCTGATTCCGGTGTCGTCAGAAATCTTCGACCTTAAACGTTATGATTTCCGACCTTATCGTTCAGATCGTCCGAGAGCCCTGCGGCGTCGGTTTGTGACACGGACTATCTCTCGACATCGGGAATCGCCAATTAGACGTAACGCAATCGGGCCGACAACGAAAGGGCTTACGATCCGCCGACCAAGAACCTCACGCCAAGTGAGGCTATGACGATCCGAATAAATTATCCCAGGATATGACTGATTCACGATATGCAGTTCGACATACGATTTGAAGAGCGCTGTGGCCACGCTCTACCGATGACCCGCCCACACCCGGAAGTTAATTCACGCCAGATTAATTATGCTGGCGGTAATTGCTATCCGACAGGAATTTACATAGGCTCAAGTAAGCAGAAAAAAGCAAAATCACTTGAAGGTAAATTAGCAGACAATAGAAATGAAAACACCGAGCCTCGGTAGTAGGCTATTTGAAGGTAGTAGCTACTACCTTCAAATAGCCTAGAGATATTAACGTTTCCGATAAGATATCAACATTATATAAGTTATGTGAGTGTTCGTGTAGGAGTTATCGTTCAGGCTTTTAAACAAAAAGGCTATAGAGAATGTGTTAAAAAACACAACCTATATATAGCATTATCTAATGAGATTATGCATACTAGGGTAAAAGCATTACCGTATTATAGGCAATAAACAACTTGTTTTGATATATATAAATAATACTACCAGAAATGCGTACAAAACACTAAAAGTTTACTAGTAATAATTAACTCTCTGACTAAATAGAACAAATTAAAAAGATCGTGCGATATAAAGATTTGCGACGAGAGTAAACAACCAGACATGTTAGATTGTATGTCGAGCAAAATACCGAGCTGCAGTGCGAAAAACATAGCCACAAGGGTAAAATCAATTTTATAGAATGTCCCCGAGGTTGTCACCTCTATCAAGTGGCGCTCATCCTAAAAAATGACCAGGAGTTACCAAACTGCAATCATCTCTACTAGGCTTACAAGAAATTCATGCTAATTATTTATGAGTATAAAGGCAACTCCTCACGACTAAAGAGAACACTTCTTTTGCTGTACATTTCTATACGATATACACACGGCTCTACGATCGTTGTATTTTCGTTAAACGAAGATTTTGGAAAAACAAAAACCTCACGAACAATATTGCGTTAGAGATACAGCAATTTTCTCCAACCGTCCTGTTAAACCTACATACAGGACAAATCCTACCCTACCATAACACTTATCTTGTTCACTAGGACGAATGAAATCTCCGTGCTCGAAGAATTTTAATATTTAGCGAGTTGGTTTGTTCCGATTAGAAAACAGGTCCATGAAACCTGGGAAAATCGGATTCGTGTTACAAACATTTGAAACTTCCCGTAGAGTTAAGAACAACTTAACGCTGTTGTCATTTTGAGTCGACTAGTGGCACCTGCGCGGTAACCCCGGTGCGCGCCAAATTCGCTTCTTCCACAGAAGTTCCGGTGGAAACCGGTGATACGAAGTACTTAGTTAGAATTAAGTTCATTTACCTGTGTACGAGTCACCGCAGATTTTTTCGAAACACAAAATGCTCTTTCTAAAGCTTGTTCAACAAGATACATATGATGGCATCTTCCCTGACACTTAAATTTGACCCAGGTCTACAGATAGCTACATCCAGATATATGTGTATATACACCTCAACGTATTATCTCCGCAAAAAACACTGTTTCACATGGTTAGGTCAAACCTAAAGAATATTACCTTTGTTAATTCATCCGTTTTATGTTCCTCGTCGCTGACCATCCTTTAACTGTGATGTGTTCGTTAGGCACCAGACCACGGAAGTGAAGATGGCTCAGATAAAACTTCGTCCAACGCCTGTTTTTTAGTCTGATCACCTTCACGCTGTCGATACATCATATCATGTGATATAATCTCATGATAATTAAAATTTCGTTTATTTATCTTTTTTCCGAGATTCTCTCCGAAAAGATTACCTGATTTCGGCTTTTAATCATACCGATAGTTGCTAATACAGTTACAAAAGTTACAAATCTGTCGTCATATATTACTATTTATTGACAGGCTGTATTCTGGATGCTGTCCCCAAAAACCTTATTTATTTCACTAAGCTTTGCAGCAATGGGACGCGGGTGTTAACGGGACAAACAGATTCCAATTGAAACAGTGCAGAAGGGTAAATATTTTTGATACACTGTCAGAGAAACATCTAAAAGTCGATTGATTTATCAAAATGTCTCCCACTCTTAACGATTGCAACCTGTGTGCTGATTTTATTGCTGTTGTAGCAGCTGCTGTTAGATCATGCTCAGTCAGATACGAGCCTGACTTGGAAGAAGACCTTTCTAAAATAAAATTCAATGCATAATGTTGGAATGATTGACTTCGTAAATGATTAGTGTTTATTGTCACACAGCCCCTGTAAATTATAATGTCTGACATTAGCAGATCCCAGGTACAGATCCCACAAAGGTAATATCTTGCATCAATCTCTATCTACAGAATGTCTAACATTTACATAGATGTTTTATGTCCTTTTGCATGTTAGCTATTTCTCTTTCTCTCTTTATCCCTCTCGATTCGGCCCTTATCAAGGGCGAACGCTTTGCAAGTGTCTAACTATACGTTTACCTCTGTTTTTCTTAAAATGTAGGCTTTACTTTTGACGGGACCCTTACAAAAAGCAGGCTCTGATTCCCAATTTTAACTATTATTGCTATTGTTTGGCTCGATTTGATCTTAGCATTTTTATTTTCGGCAGTGGAGCACTATATATGCTTAATCCGATCTCCTGTCGTGCATCTGTTATATCCCTAAACTCTGCAGTAACGCAGTTCACTCTTTGAGTATGGTTTTTGCCAAGGGTTATGTACACATTTTTATCAGTTTACCTGTATAGCCATTCGACAAAATTATTGCTTTTACAGTACGGCGAACGAGGAAGAGCAGCGACAAATGAAAGGCGCTAATATAGACGTCAGCCAAACAAAACCGTCCCACTTGGGTAGTTTAGTAGATATGTTCCCATCGTTATCAATAGAGGCGTTACTTTCTCTTAGAAGGAAAAAAATAGATCTGTGAAAAAACGGTTGTTAGCACAAGGTTTGCGGAGATTGGCTAAAGGTCCCTTGAATGAACGGGCAAAGCAAAGGCTTCGAAGACTAGCTAGTGATCTAGTTTTCCTCTATCGGCATCTGAGCTATTACAAAGGACGAGCTTAGAACTAATAAATAGGCTTAATTAATTCCTATTATCAAAATGTATCTGTAGGTTTTTCACAAAATCGTACAAACACTACTAATAAAAAACCAATGTTCAAACCTTAGCAAAGCTAGATCAGAAAGTGATGCAAAATATGAAATCAACTCATTAAGATTATATAAATAAAGTAAATAATTAAGGTTGGAATATACGAGTCAAAATATGCTGCCCAACTGTACGTAGGTATTATACCTAAAATACCATACCTAAGAGTTCAACTCAAAAACAAATTGCGATATGGCGGTAACTGACAACTGACCAGCATACTTCTTTCGTTGACCGACGCATGGTTGGGCCAACTCCACTATGTCAAATTGAATCCAGCGATCAACATTGACGGTTGATCAGGTTTGATCCTTACCTATGTCCTAATCACACTGAAATCGTTCCCGCACATTTTTCGAAACTGATAGTTCCTAATAAAAAAGAACAAATGTAGGAAAACAAATCTGTTTTTTCTTGGTCTATTTTTTTTACTTCTCCGAGGTCAAAGTATGGGGTACGATAGTTAGGCGTGCCTAAGGCGATTTTTTTATTTCAACTACATTTCCAAGTTGGCATGCCCCACGTTTCGGGCGCTCATATTGCGTCCATACGAAAACGCATGTTATTATTTACAGTGGCATGCGTTTTTTTCAATCGGTTTTATTGTAACAACGTGCGTAAATAATTAACCTGACAACCCTAATAGGCGCTGTGTTGTACTGCATACAACGGTATCTTCAAATAGATGGGTAGCAGAGAGGAAACAACACCACAAGTTTTATGCACTCGAATCGACCAGGCTTGATTTCTCAGTCGATCTCATCGCATCTTTTCGGTTTTGAAGACAAGGCTATCGTAGGCGACTTTGTTGACGCCCAGTTTCGGAAGGCTTTTCTTCTCCGGCTTCCCGATTCTTTTGTACGCGAAATTCTAATATCTCAATCACTGATAAATCCGTCGATATGCGGCCTGATTCGATAGCCGCTAGCAGTTGCGCGTTGCTGCAGTCGCTCAAGGTAAAACCAGTTGCCCTTTGAGGTAACGTTTTACTGAAGAACATCGAAGGATATTGGTGTTGTAGATGGTGATACCACTAGCAAACTCCGAGGTTCAACATCCCTGTGCTATGTATAAGCTTTATTTTGCATCACGCGTCCATTTTGCCCACCCAGTGGTAGCTAACGATGCGGCATCTAATTCTGTAGGCAGTGTTTCGAACAATGTGATGCGCTTCTCATTAAGACAGCCATATGAATGGTGTTATCACGTAACAATTTTCATGATCTAAACACAGATATGCCAAATGTTTCCGCATTATATTTAGTCTTGAGGTAGTTTTCCTCTGTTTCGAACAGCAGCTGCGTGCCGATATGCTTACTATCATTTATAACGATTTTATTTGATATATATGTACATCTGAGCGTTACTACGGCCAAATATTGGCAGGAAACAAGCGGATCTGATCACTTATCATACTAATTATCGCGTTTGTGTTGCATATTGAGTCACTCGGGCTGTGACAGTAAGTAGCGACTTCGAACCTCTGCAAGGCACGATTGATCTCTTGAATACATAATTGTGACAAGATCTGACTTTTTTTGGGGTTTAAAATTATGCTAGCTGCGGTTCGATCTGCTTGTCTGCCTAATCGAGCGTAAACCCATCGTCATTATGAATATTAAGAACGTTAATCTCCTTAAGTAACTCTTTGACCCTGGCGAAACCACGACGGGTAAGTGTCCTTCCAGTCGCGGGAGGTACCGTTGGCTGGGCTTTAGCTTTGATGTTTTCGTAGCGACAGTCGTCTATGAGAAACCTGCGAGGTTGTAACAGAAAGGAAAAGCCACATAATTCAAACAGCTGTTATCAGTGCTCAAAGATATAGATAATAACTTACGAAGACGAAGTAAAGTTTGTATGTATAACAAGAGTGATTCATTTAGCTAGATTAGCCTATTACTGCGCTAAGTCCTAAAGGGACTGTCGACGAGCTGACGAGCCTTAGTAGAGAGAAGAAACAATCGAAATTTGTATAAACGTTGGCCCGCTGGCCAGTATAGTGTGTTAGCTATCCTGCAATATTGCAGTGATAACGTGTTTAGTGCCCATAACCGGAACAACATGGAGATAATCTAGATTCGAATCAAGACTTACACGCCCTTTGATATCCCATCAAAATCTGTGCAGTAATAGGAAAGGTAATACTGGATACGGTCATCATTCCCTTCTCTGATGCGTCTCTATTGAAATGCGTCCCTTTCCTAACCTGACAGGTTCTTCAAGCGATCCTAGGACAGCGATACCGAGTTTTGTCGTAAAAGGTACAACTAGCCGTCTTAGCCATGAAAGAAATTTTCTGCATGTAGTTCGTCTCTGCTGTAATGGAGCAATGGCGTGTTTGCCTACATAACTGAGGTAGTTCTAATAAGTTGAGCGGATTAGTCTAACTGTGCATAGGTACGCTTCGCTTCGCGTTAGAAAGCCATCCTCCAGCCGGCTGAAGCAACGCTTGAACGCGGCAATAGAATCGGGTATAGAACTTAGACCATTTACTATGTTATAGGAAACGCAAATCAGTCTTTATGCCTACCTGTACCAAATTAACGGAAGAGGTGCAGTTCCAAGATGCCACAGCGAGTGAGCATCAAAAATGAACCACACCGGAGAGAAGTCTAGAACTTCAAGAGATGATAATGCCAAAAGCGATATGACGACGAAGGCGCACTTCGCTGCATAGGGCCGCCCTCGGTTTGTCCACGTCCAGTACAACCAGCCGGCCGAATTAATAATGCCTGTTTGGGAAACATGTCAACATATCCATCGCTAGCATGGCATACCCTCATCGTGTTTATACGCAAGTAGCATAGGTCTATATTATCATACATATGGCTTTAGCCTGAAACTCGCCAAAATATAGCCGGAGTCATGACCTGTTGCCCATATATGTACAGTTACTTTTCACGCCAGCCTTGTCTTACCTGTGGTTATATTAAGAGTGATATGATATTGATAGTCAAATTTAACGTTGAGCATATAGTAAAGATGAAATATGAAGAAACAGATGAAGGCCACTTGCACCAGCCATTGTACAGCCGATTCCAGCTTGTCCATGATCATCCTGTAGACATTGGTAAGCGGTAGTTATTAGACACCGAACCTTCTCACCCCATGGCGAAGTTACGTTTACGATAACTGCTAGCGTTAATGTTGTGTTTTTAATATAAACATAGTTGATATTCTCAAAGTGAACTAGGTCAGGCAACAAGGGTTACCTAGCCACGAGGGCGTAGAGTGAGTAAAGCACAATCGAAAATGCTCCAAAATAGTCCATGAACTCCGTAATCGGAATATCCCGAGAGTGGAACGCTGTTGACCATAGCCAAGCATTCATCGCCAACTGAAACGGACGATCGTAAGTTTAAAAATTCAATACGCTATCATTATTGCTATTCAATAAATTGACAGTACTAAACTAAATCAATATTTATTAAATCATAAATTAGGAAAAATACACTTATTAATAGTACTATTATTTTCGTCGTTTTTACTATATGATTGTTGTTAGCAAGGATACGTGACTTTGGAGGTTTTTGATTTATGTGACGTATAATATACAATAGCAGTTTGATCATAATTTATTTCCATTCTGTATCGATGATACTTCTCGGCGGGAACTAGCCGAGAACCGGACAAAGGAAGTTTAGGTAAAAAAAGAAGTAAGAGAGAACAATCAATAAATAGCAACGACAGCGCTAGCTAAAAACAAACATATTCAGTTTGTTCCGTCAAAGATCAGCAACCTACATAAGCGTGCGTTTTCCATAATGCGTAGAATCGGTTGTTAGGTGCCACTCGGCGACTGAATTCACTCCAGCCATATATGTGCGCGAAAAGATTCAATAGGGAAAAAAAAACGGATGCCGGCTCCTGAAGACCCAGCCAGCGAACAAATGGCCACTGAAATCATACAGAAAAAGCATACTTTCACAGTCAATCTAAAAGATTGGTACAGCGTACCAGAATCTAGCAACAAATACTGACTTTGGCCAGCCATACCCTATCGCTGACAAGCCGTACTTTGTCGTCGAATGTCTAACCGTAAACACTATTTTGTCTCTTAATAGATTCGATGTATACGAGAGGATTTGCGTAAATTCAACTACTGATTCAATACAACTTCTGCAAATTAGTCGATTTTGGTAGAGTTACCCAAGCGTATTCGTTCTTAGAAACGATACCACCCGATCAAGTAACGTAGACACGAAACTAATAGTATTCTAGTTATAGTATTCATTTGTAGCTAATGTCTATGAGGCTATATCGTCTGCGAATGATATTTCGTTTCCGACAAACTCACTTTTCCTCTGAACTGAACCCGTTCGTCGAAACTGTCAAAATAGTCCACGGTTTTCCACATGCATTGGTGACCACACTCATCCTCACAGTCCCATCCCAGGAGCCGCAGATGCCACGGCTGCCTGTGCTCGAACCTGCCACAAAATAACGTAACGTAACGCCGTCTATTAGTCCATCTTTTTTTCATATTAGCTACATTGTTGAACTGACATATCATACATACGAGTTCGGACAACACCTTCTTTTACCTGAAAATGGCACAGAACAATGCTGGATGCGGATAGACCATCCCGCTCATAAAGGGGCCAGTCACATCGATCCCGTTTTAGTGCTGATTAATAATCTAGCTGAGCTCGTTCATGTTCACCGAAGCGGCACGATCGGCACACCGCCGCCAATACTGATATTCTGCTAGTAGTCGTGCAAGTCTTCGTATCGAGGACAGGATCTAACTTGGAAGTATCTGATCTTCACAAGGTAGCAAAGATTAAATTGGAACAAGCTCGATCGGCACGGCGATTTGACGCACCGCACGCATTTCGCTTCTCGTTCTGCCTTTTCGTTGCTGAAGAGGATCTAGCCGTCGGCGGCCGGTATCATTGTCGAACCGTTCAAAAACGTTTGCTCTAAAATAAAGTACTATTCCAATTTGATGGTAACATTGATCGTACAAACTGTGAAATGATACGGAAGACATCCTAGCCTTAAACGGGTTAATACCTCGGTACGTCTGAACTCTTGTTCCACAGCTGAGCTGGCCCCTCTAGACCCTAATCAGTTCTACTATGTCTTGAGTAATATCGACTTTATGTTTATTTGCTAAATTTACTTTGGCAACAGAGTACGCGATGCTGAGCTATCCTGTAACGGCAACTATCGTGTGCCTCAAAACGTAACAGCTATGGCTACCTATGTAGGTAACGTGGTATCGTTCTACTGCGCGAAACACCGTTCGGCCGACACAGACGATAAGGCCATGTTGTTCGATGTATACTGCTGGAAAATACTGACGATCCGTCTACAGCTAACAATTCAAGCAAATAAGTAAAATTCAAAAAATTACAAGTCCACTGCAGCGCATCGGACGAACCCAACTATAAAATTTCCTGCAATACTTATGGTGATGTAAATAACACCTACAGTCTGTACTTTCTATTCCTTTTAGAGAGAGCAATTGAGGTTGAGGATGAACTCGATCAGTCCACTGGAACTACTCGAGATCGAGGCATCTTATCGATTTCCCCACGACGTTTCACTGATCTATCCCAGGGAATAGCAAATTCGTTGTTCGAACTGGTTATATAGGCGTGACTTCATTGGCTGTTCTTCATTGTTCGATATGCCAGCTAAATGCGACTAAAGAAAGGCACGTGACCTTTACCGAGCACTCCTGCGTGGAGAAGCCAAACACTTCAGCCAAATTTTTGCTTCGTTATATTGTCTCCGCATGATCGGTACCTCCTCCCTCTTCCCCCTAGCACACACACACACACACACAATAGTTGATAATTACAGTTTCTGAATATATAAATCGATATATTTATGCCTAATACATTTAGGGAACTGTGTCAACCTAAGATGAGCACAAATTACCTTTCAAGAATTCTGCTATTTTTCTCACTCAACCCCCAAGCTTCAGGTTCGCCAAGTCTTATGTTGAGATTGCTGTATCAGACTTTTTTTCGCCGAACTATTGTTGTGCTTGTATTTGAAAAAAAAATTAGCAAAATTAATGCAGGAAATTACTGTCCCGTCTAACGCCGCTCAATTTTCTGCTGCATTTTTAAAAAAAGGAATAATGTGTCGTGTAGTTCGTCCTTTTTGACCCCGCTTAATACAGATTTATTACCCATGATTTTATCTATACGCTAAACAGCTTGGGAGTAGCACATAAATAGACTTTAATAAAGTATATCACGAAATCCAATTTGCAAGTGATTCTTCTGCTTTATGATGGCTTTCAGCGAACCTAATTGCGAATTCGTTAAATTTGAAGGTCAGAAATATCTCAGGTTTTTCGCTGCCTACTCTTTGTCTGTCAGCTGTCAGTTTAGATCAGGATATTAGTCGAAGCATGCACAGTATCCGCAGACACAACGTCGCTAGATATTTAGCAACACAGAATAATGTTTTTTTGGCCATTCTCAATTTGATATGAGAAGCAGAATGATTGAACTTTCCTCCAAGTGTACAAAGACGACCTGATAATGAACTATTATCTGTCTAAAGCCAATGATCTTAGTGGAACATGTACGACAAGTTTTAAAGCCATTGCAAAGAATTAAACTGTAAATAATAATGATAATAATAATTAAAATCATTCCTACGACGCAGCGCAGCTGTTTCTATTTCTAGTTAATCTATATGCTACACAATGCTCGCTATATATGCCGCCCATCCCCTTTTTTCTATAGAAAATTTTCAATACTGGTAACATCCTCTCTTTCGGCTGTATACAGAAACTATTAATTTTCTACTGCCAAACTCTATAACGGCCGAATAGTTTCTGAAGGCATCTATCATCAGCGACGCGTCTTCGTGAATCTTCTGGTCCTACAACGAAAGCGCGATTCTTAGATATTTTAGTAGTAATGATATTATGACTATGTTTTCGCCATCTCTAAGCAACATGACTGAGGGCTTAGAGTGTAGATGAAACAAACAGCGAATGTTCGACCGGATCGGGCAAATGAAGCATTTCTAAATGTGCTTTTCAGCATCTAATACAGAGAATCTATCCGCTTACGCAAAGAAGAGCCCGTACACTGAGCACTGTGTATCAACATGGCGCCCGACGACAGTACACATAACGGCATCTACAACAATCGAATAGTTCTTTTTCTATGATACGATCGCGCAGCTATTGCAACGCTATCTATTTAGTTGCAGTCGTTCGCGGATACGAACAATGCACTGGGATCTATAACAGTAGAAAGTACGGCTGTTCACCAAACTAGCTGGGTCGGCATAAATGAGGTCTGTCCATTCTCAAGTGATAATAAATGTGTGTTCGCAGTTGAATTGATTCTTCACGAATCTCTTTTTCTACGTCTATCCTTTGTACAACCGAGGTGACGTCGCAGGCTGCTTTGAAGTAGAACACTTCGCTCGCAGCAATCGCCTAGTAAACGAAACGTGTCTTGGCATATATCGTTGGTTTTTCACTTGTCGCTGCTTCCTTTACCCGTCCGGCTTATCGTACTGGAGGTGGGTTCGAAAGCTGGACGCAAGACCTAGTCGACAACGCCCGTCGTACTCTAACGTCTTTCAATGGAATAGATTCGCTATATTTCAAATAAGCCGCCCAATGTTAAAACAGCCGTCCCGCTATTTACACCTGTGTTCGAAATTGTGCTGACGTTCGGCGCTGTAGGTCGCTATGTGCTTACCAGATGCCATCAGCTATACAGTTTTGCTTACCAACATTAGAATAACACCGAATCGATAGAGAAGCTAAAAAAATAAAAACCGTTTACTTCTCTCTGTTTAAGCATCCTTCTTCCCTGTGGTACCAAATAGCGGCTCGTGCCCAGCTGTTGTTGTCCGCATTAACCACGAATCTCTATCTGATGCTTATCTGTACGTTATCCCTGAGGCATCGTAGCACGGCCACCGCTGCCGTCATAATGATGCCAAGGGCAATTAGAGAGTAAAACGGTCCAAGACGAACCGCATCTTGATGGAAGTTGCTGCGGTTTCTGTTGTTCTACCTACAGCCCGTGCGCCCAGTTGCCATTGCATCAATACTGTTATATTTTAGTGGATCAAACGCATAGATCGGAAGCAAAGAACAGAACATCAACTGTAATAAATTGATTTATAGACAGACAGATGGCCAATAAGTCTGACATCGAGATCTGTTACAGTGACGCCATCATAGATTCCTGGCCATTAAAAGTTTCCCGATTGAATTTTCGGCTAGCTTTTACTACCTGCGGACATCAATTAGGCCACCTTTGTGATGCCTAACGATTGCCACTATCTATTATTATGTTGGCCAATAAGGATTACAATGTACTGATTCCTTAGGTTCTTACAGACTTCGTAAATAGTACTTGCGGTGATATTTTTTGAATTATTTAAAGTAGCCTTTCATTATCAAGTCATATCACACGAACGTGCCTCGCGTACACTGCGAATGTTTCTGAACCGTCAACTCAGATTACGCTTTGATCTAATCGCGTACATATGGCGGGTGACAATTTACCGTCCGATCGCGCGCACGTACTTTTCAGATTTCAGAACAAAGTCGCTGAAACAATGACACGTAAGCGACGAACAGCCGTGCGATTTCCTAATTAACTACTTTTCTTTTTTTTTTCATTTACTTATGTACAGTCAAAGATTTCTATTGATACAAATGACAGCAACTAGTCCGATGTGAGCACCGAGTAAATGAGCCGGGTTTATAGGTTATTTGCCTAGCCGATTACCAGGTTATAGTATACTATGTTTTGTATATAGCTCATGGCGTTATTGCGCATACTGCGTTCAGCCATAGTGCTAATGACTCGATACTGAGATATCACCAAAAAAAAGCGCGTAATCATTGTCGAAGAATGAAGATATACACTCAGATACGTAGATTTCTATATATTCACAGATCTTTAAATATCCATATATATGTAAATCCTACACCTGCAAGACTGGGCAAGAATTTCTGGTCCGTGTCTATCAGTTACTAGCTATTAGAATAATGTCAAGCTATACTAGACGATAACGATCTACTATAACTCCGTCGAAATTTCGTAGACGCCTCCAAGGATATAGCGTTCCATTTGACATCAAGCAGGAGACACTGCCAGTCACTACTAGACTATCCTCGCCTTCGAATAAGCACGATAACAACATAGCAACAGCAACAACAACAATTTCACAACAACAAAAATATACAGAACGTAATCTGGCTTAGACGTTTTCGGCCGCTTTCAGAGTTCGTCGCCGCGCCCAAATGGTGCTATAGTATAATGCTCGGGGTACCGAATTGGCAATGTATGCTTTGTAAAGACCTAAACGAGCTAAGACAATATTCAAACGTAAAGCAACGCAGACCACAGTCGGTTCTAGGAAACGATCTTTTTTAGTGAAAACATATGCTTTTACATATAAGGCTCTTGTAACCTGGGTAGTGACATGATATGATTCTATTGATCACATAACAATGAGAGCGCAGTACGCGTTTCGATGTCCGACTTTGAATTTAGCTTGGCCTAGGAAGCTCCGCGCTGCTGCCGCCTTTGTCTATATATGGCACCAACTTAATTCGAATTTTACCTCTTCCGAATTTTGGGGAGAACTTAAATTTAGCAGTATATTATCTTTGCCACAACTAACTTGTTTCTCGTTATGCTTTATACTAAGAAAACTAGCTAATGTAAGTTGATCAAATGTATAGCCATGGTAAGGTCAATATTAGTCTACTACCTGGAAAGCACCTCCACATTAGAATTTTTAACTTTTGGCTTTTCCCGAAATAGAAATGTACCGATTCCCTTTATTGTGTCCAGCAATTCGTCTAATGACGTAGATTCAGCTTCAAGTCAACCTAGTTAATTATTGCTGCAGTATCGCTTTCCTTACTCATTGGCATAACACATAGTTCCGAATGCATTACAAATTAATACAAATATCTTGTACATATTTTTCTACAAGAAAACAAGAGCACCTATTAAAGCATCGCGCCAAAAAAAATTTGAACTTCACTTATGGACCACCGTATAGAACGAAACATGAAGCTAGCACTGTGAAAATTTCTCGCAGATTTGACACTTTTACAAACATTATTGGTAGTCTTCTCATGAACGTTAACGCGAATCCCCTCTATTCTAGACACGTCATTGGTGCTGGGGAAAATGTCAGCAACTTCGTCCAACCCAGCCAGGCCTTGTTACCTATGCAAACGCTTTTATAGAAAAGATAGGTTAGAGAGTGCTGGAAACATTAAGGAAACACGAGCACCGTTCGGTGTCAACAGAAACCAATGACGCTTTACAGAAGCGTTTTGTTCTTCGAAAATGTCAATTTTCTTTCTCTCAGTATCTGTCTAACTTGAATTTTGAACCTCTTGTTAGGTGAGATACTATCTATCCTCGAGTATCGCTTTCGATTTGTATCTGAACACGTACTTGTTGCGTCTGAGCGTGGACACGTTCTAAATCTAGTAGCATCACAGATTTATTCGATATTGGTTTGCTTTACTTGTCTTGTTGGTAGCCAGTTTCACTGCTGAATAAAACGCCGACTTCTCCCAATTAATCTAGCGATCTATCGCTATTTAGATTACCTGCTGACATCGCCCTCGGTCGAGCAGTTTCCAAAGAAGCAGTTGTGGATGCAGCTCATGAAGACGTGAGATTGATCACCAAACGATGCCCGGCTGCCTTCGGGCGCCGCCGCCAGGGTTAAAATTAGAATGACAAACACCGGTCCGACAGCAAACGGCTGGCTGTGGCGGCGGCGGCGGCGGGGGCTTGATCCACCACTTCTGTCAATCTTCCATCGTGGACGCGCAGATCGCAGCAGTCCTGCTGTGGACAGCATTGACATGTTACGTCTGACTGCAGTCGTCTGTTTCACAGCAACACCGACATCGACAGCAATAGCAACTCAGGCGTACCCTGTCGGGCTGCATGTCCGCCTACAATTCAACCAGGAAACGGGGAAACTTATTAAATGAAAGGAAAGCGAAAAACGTATATATATATATATTGCAGATAAACGTTAAGTTAAAATACATGACAAATGAACGGTGCAGACTGACACTGCCCGCGCGTCGTATTAAATAGAAACAGCATTTGTTGGTGAGGATCAGGTTTGTTTTGTCGTCGCAGAGTTAGAAAGCATAAAAGGATATAGGCAAAGCTACATAGAACCTTTGTTAAAAGTGCAAAAGACAACGGGAACATTTTTGGTGGTAATTATCATATTACCAACTACACTTAATGGATTTATATAGGTCTTTACGAGTTATGGATAGAAACACGTGGAGTTCGATATTACTACAGGTTATTTGATTCGTTACGAAAGCTTTGAGGGGATAAAATTACGTTTGACGATTTAGAAAGATACTGTCCGCATAATGTTTTTTTGTTTCGAAAAATTGCAATGATAGATGCTGCTCCGTTAGCCGCTCATTGGCGACATCTGTACGCAATCCAAGCCATAACAACTGTCGCCGCAGACATTCACTGAAAGACACATTTAACAGATAGTTCGAGCTTATAAGGCGTTACATGCGATGCAACTGGGGATCATCAGGGGTCGCTGGTTCAAGCCACGCCAATGATACACGCTACATGACGAGCGTCAGTCAATAGAAACGAGCATAAGAGGATAACGTTATTGAACGAACTCAGTGAGAGTTCTACGTCAGACATAACTTAAGGTCAAGTTGAAATTCTAGGTCTCGACTTGCCCTGGTGGATTTTATTATTTGTTTACATTTATTGTAAAGCAATGCCTAACCATTGCATAACCACCGCATAGGCTTTGCTATTGTTGCACACGTTAATTTATTCTCTTTATAGTAGCAACTAAGGTTTATGGTAAACAAGCAATAGGATAGTACATCACTCGCTTCTGGAGAGGAAAAAGCAAACGCCCTTTGAACTAGTGGCTGCTACAGCCTTACTAAAGAGGGAAGAATCATCGTGTTTCTGGCTACAGGTCATCCACAGGATGCACCTACCCCCGCGATTTATTCTCTCCTAAATGACTATTTACGTTTACATCGACTCCAATGGACTGCAGAGCTCCGTAACAACGATGTTCAACGTTGACAGAAATTCTATATCCGTTCATTGCCACAACTACGATGTCGTACAGTGGTCCAGAACGACACAGATTTGCATTTCTACGAAATCCATATGTCCGTATGACTACCGGAAAAACCACGTTTTCCTTATTTTTTCTGTGTACACGTCCTGACGCACTTTTTGCTACTACTTCAGACTTCGCTTGGTTCACACGAATTCTCTATTTTGGCGCTGGGCCTACGACATGCGCCTGCTCCGCCTACCACCTTTTAGGTATGCTTACAATTGTCTTAATAGTTCCGGGACCCAGCGGCGCCGGCGAAATGGGATTATCTAATGAAAAGGGTTATAGATGACAAGTCATTTTTGACGCTGTCATGTCAACGGCAAGCTTATAGTAACGCTGTCGCCGTTACCGACTTGTTTCCTATTTTCTGTCAGGCGTTACCAGGCCACTTATGGTTCGTACGCTCACATTCGTCATAGTAGCGATGTTTGTATTCATCATCAGAACGCGTCATTAATTTCCAGCCGAAGCCGCCGTAGCATCCGCCTCTGTACGCCGATGTCGCTGGCTTCAGGCCAGCAACAGACGCTAGCAATACATCGGCATAGATGCACCGAAAGACCGCCGAATATATCTATGCCCATTGGATAGAGAAACAATAGATATGATTATGGCATTCGTCGCCAAATAGTACAGACGGTATCAGTAGCTAACAAATGCTATGCGCTGAATATACTGTTAAGTATACTGTTGAAGCCATCGCGGCATTTCAACGACTACTAATCGGGTTCCCGCTTGTAGCAGCATGCAATAATACATCTTTTCGAGGACACAATGGCACGAACATGGAACAGACAATGGCCCATGTACGATTCTATTTATTAAAGTCGAGTTGTTGTTTGTGAAATAGCGGTGCGTGTAATTCATTAGCGTTGTGGGGTGGCGCTGGCCAGTAATGAGAATAGACGCGACCAACTTGAGTGTGAAAAGTAGTTACGTCGTACGGCAGGCGCCTGTATGCATACGACTGTTGTTAATGATGACGGGACTGAAGTATCGCAGCAACGAAGGTCTCGCAAACGGAAAACATCTTCACGGTGAAAAGAGTCGTCTCAATTAGAGTCCAACGCGTAGAAGTGTTCGAGGGAAGGCTATGTTTCATTAACGTTTAACGTACATCTTTGTACGGTCCTGGAACCTACGTCAAGCTGAGGTATGTTATGATTTCTTGGAAAAGGATCCTGCAGACAAGAGGTTCAGTTTGATGTGCCCGTGAGCAAAAAGTAGTACGCGTGGCCAATAAACTTTGAAAAGAGACTCATCAAAAGTCTACAGAGATCTTCTTTGTGTGTGTCGCTTTTTATGTTTTATTACTGATCGTATACATATGTATATATGACACTGTTTTCCCTGTATTTTTAATTGGTAAATAGGGTTCTTTGTGAGTTACTTTGCTTTGTTAAATTCTCTCTATTCCTAGCCCATTTTCCATCGCGGGAAAAAGAAATTCAATTATTGATCTACTTTTTCGTCTGCTATGCTCTTGACAGCGTTTTCGAGGAACACTTGGATGAGTCGCCCACCGTTTAGCATAGATAACCAGCACTGTGTGACCTTCTCTAGAAGTCTTACAGCGAATCCATTACGATTAAATTGCCTGGTGAGCTGGTGCTCTTTCGGGACATCGGTTAGCGCCTAATCGTTGTTGTAATTTTCTAAAGGGCTAGCGCAAAAATAAATAAATAAAATAAAATTGAACATTTTACTTTCAGAAAGATAAACTTTTGAGTTCGATCTTCTATCTAAGAGTATTTAGTACATAAAATTTTAAATCTGGCTGAACGCTTTCCAAGAGTCGATTCGTACACTGGTCCACACGTGCTTCCCTTTGGCCTCGATATTGGTCCTACAAAAGGTAAGCCATACATAATAGCTCTACTCATAACAGCAACGATATTTCTATACCTGGACAAGTCATCTTCCTGTTTCAAAACATCTAAATCATTATTACAACGAAAACGTTTGTGGAGCTATCAAAAATACTAAAATCAACTTAGAAAGTCGTGCCTTACTCGCATCTCTGCGTGCGTTCTGTGCATGCTGTTTCCCCACAAGCCCTAGTACAATATGTAAGCTACGTACGTGTAACAATTCACTTCTAATAAATACAGTTCTCTTCCACGAAACAAATTAGTATGTGATGCCATACACCGTTTTCTACCCTGAATGCTGATTGACCATTTTTTATGGCCATCTCTTCTTTCCTCCGCTGACCCGAAAACAGCGGCAAAGTTCAAGCAGCCGATCGTTCTAGCTAGAACAGCTAGATGGTCAGCTGACCCGTCGTGGCCAATAGGCCATAGAGAATAATATAGCGAATGCATTAGATTACAGGATCTATTGTAGAGACAGCAGTAGCCGTAATATTTATGTCCGCTGTAGACGCAGCCGAAACGAGCGATCATTCACTGACTGATTGCGTGCGTCAACACAGCTTCACAGGGCAGCGTCAAGTTTTATTGGTACAAAATGAGGTCTTGATGGTCAATCTCTCACTTCGGTGATCGCGTCATCTCAATGATTGGCGATCTGCGAGCAGAGTGCCTACAGAAGTTGTGCTAGCGTCGAGATAATGCAGTGCTAACACGTCTATTTGCCTACTGAAATTGGGGACACGTCAGGTAGTGTAGCTCCAAACCTGTTTCTTTTTTTTTTTTTTGGAAACTGGAAAGCGCTTCGCGCTGGCAGCCAGCCACTTGAAACAATGCCCAATGACAATGCGGCAACGTTGGACAGCTAATGAAGCTTGATTAGATCACACCTCTGTTATTACTTGTGAAGTGTGAATCTCATACGTGGCCGGTCTGAGCTCTGCCGTTGTTGTACTTCATCAATAGTGGTGACAGCGAACGAGGCCATGCTGGTTCCTTGCTGACTCAGACCAAGCCTCTGACGAGTGTTCACCGCACATTCTCAACAAATCAATACCGTAGGCGCGTTGCAATGCTCAGCTGTCTGAATATCGACTGTTTACTGCAAGCAGCCGCTGTGTTCGAGCGTATGGTTTGAGTTTTACGTCTGGTATCGCCGTTAAGCAATTCCGTCAGACGGCTGGCTCCCAGCACAAAATGAAATATGTCTGTGCTCGGGTTCGAACCTGGACCACAACGTACTGCTTAAATTAGCACGCAAGTACGTTACATATTGAGTTATCACAAAAATACGTTAATAAACCCACTCAACTCACGTATCTTTAGTGAATATGATATTGTTGATGTTCATCATTATTATTACCTGTAATATTTTCGTTTTCGTTAGTGGTGTCCGTGTGTCTTGCTGACAATGAGGTCTACTGTCGAAATCGGCTTTTTTGCCCATATTCCTTATATATATATATATATATATATTGTTATAGTAAATACCGAACGGACGACTACTAGCTGAAGCCTGTGCATAGCAATCAATACGGCGTGCCACTACTAGTAACCCTGTTACATCTAACTGTAACTAAAGTGTAAGTTAGGGATTTTAGCGTTACCGGTATAAATGGAATGTGTTGGTAGTTTACGTGGCGTGTCAGTCTCTGTGATGTTTCTGTGGTAGACACTGTTGTGCACTTAAGTTCCGCTTCTACCAATTGACCAATTTTTATCGGCTATTTAGAAACGATCTTTCATTTGCATCAGGGGCGGAAATATCTTTGCTTTTGGGTTAACACAGAGCAGACTCATCTGCTGCGCACGTCACCATGTAGCCGCAACGACTGTGGCAGTATTAGAGCTAACCAGAGTGTTTCCCATAACCACCCGCCAGAGCACACTATATATACGACAAGTTGCCCCTGCGCCCTAGTAAACCCTGGCAATGTGTAGGACACGAGTCAGAATCCCTGTGTTCACTTACCTGACAAGAACTGACAAAGCCCTATCTCTCTGGGGTTCGGTTGGTTTCATATTTGCGAAGCGGCACCTGGAATCGAATCGGTTAACACAGTGTTGCGAAACGTGCGTGTGCCGCCATGTTCTCGTGCAGTTATTATATCGCAGTAGAGTGCCATCGTGTTTGACCATCCTATTTTTTATGCTAGTTTCCAGCCATTTCTGGGTATTTCAGCGCTCGGTACGGATTACCCGTCGTCCCCTCCAATGCGAGCTCATTCGTCCTTGGCCAAGCCTTTTCTGGTGTCCTCTTCGTTTCATATGACCGGTTAGAAAATGCTTTCCGATCAGCTACTATATCAGCACCACGACATATTCGCTTAGTCCAGTAGGGGGCCTTATATTGCATATGGCAACAGTAGCGCTATGCAGAACCGCTAAATAAAGGTAAAATAGAATATACTTTTGCTTGACAATTGCTTTTCTCGATACACGTTTCGTTTTATAATTTACTGTTGTTGTTACTTGGTTGACTTCGTCAGACCACTTTCGTATCTTCGTCTTTTCTGTTCCCGTTAAAGGTAAAGGAATTAGACCGAAAAGGTAATGAAATGCGCGAGAAGGAAGAAGTAACCAGCAATCCCCATATTCTGCTCTTACACAAGCAACAATTCGACAAAACGCAAACCAACCTGTCGCGACACAACTTTGGTCGCGCCGACGTTCGAGACGGTGCGATTTGCATGGCGGTTCCGGCCCCCGTCCCAGTCGGGCGTTCGAAATCGTACCGTTCACGAAAAAAAAAGGCACCATTTACGAAAATCAGCATTCACTTAATCGTATCATACCCTTTTCATGGAACTAATCGCATACAGGATCAAGCTTTGGTCCTCTCTCTTCATTCCGCTCAGATGCTAGTCTCGAATATTCTGAAGCACGTTGGTAAAACACGCGCAAGCAAACGAGAAATTAATTAGAATAAAGTTTTTGTTTCTCAGAGACATCCTTGAAAGGGACATAGCGAACCATACACCCAGTACGAGCAAGTAGCCAGTGTTGACGTTCTATTTCAACCTATAATAATAATAGCCCCTGTTTGTGTAACTGCTAACAATGCAATAATGTCAGCATACACATGAGAATAAACTCTTGTTCACTGATAGACGCACAACGCTGCCCAAATAACTCGGCACAAACCCGCTCCAATTATGTGTATCTGCACACGGTATCCTGTAGCCGGCAGCGATTCCTATTGACATGGTTGACCGCTATTCGAATAATTCGCTACCGCTTGTCCGGAGACTTCTTATTCTGCGGGCTACCTAAAACAACGATAGGCTGACTGACCTTAGTAGTTGTCTCGGCTCAAGCTCGCAGCGCATAACATTTCGGCTTTATAAGCTAGAACAGGAGCGACTTCAGAATACGGCCGCGTACACGTACATAGACACATACACGTGCATATACACTCTGATCACAATAGCACAACGGCGAACAGCACCGGCAGAGTCCCGCCATCCACTAACCAATCTTCACCTTCTCAGTCGAAGGATCGGCGCACCTCAGTGTAACGCAACGCAGCGTCAAACTAGCGTCATCCATCCGTCTCCAATCCCCGCCACGGCAAAACGTAGCTAAACGCTTCTATGTCCAACGGCCGACTCTTGGGCTCGGTAGCCAGGCGATGATAGCGACGGCAGGCGCAGAAACTCTGCTCGCATTTGCTCTCTTTCCCGCAATGGTGGCTTTCTATAAGACGATGTTCGAGAGAAAGGCAGCGACCAACCATCCAGCTCGTGGGTCTCCTATGCGAAGTGCGCCAACGCTAGCAGCGTTTCCACAGATGCAGAAAGAATTACTGCTATAAACATCAGCATAACCACAGAGGAACTACAGCGCGCCAAGGCATTGCGTGACTCTTGACTCTTTTGCGGAGTGAATCCTCCCTGTGCAATGCAGCGATGTGTAGATGATGGAAGGGCAAGCCGACCAAGGGAAGGGCACAGTTGTCGACGGTCACAACTGCAAGTATTTAGGCCCAGATGCCCTCTGCTGTCTACTCAGGCTGCTATCTCCAGCGTCGTCGTGGCTATGCAATAATGCAACATTTCGTTGCGTTGCGACTACCACTTACGCCCTTGTTATGACATATCCCCTGTATTTGCGATTGTCTCAGCTGTTATTGTTGGTGTTAGCCAGCTGATGCTTCGACTGCGCTAGCTCTCAAGGAAAGATAGGCTCGTAGCAGCGGCAAGCGGCTTCGTGAGGGGCCTCAGCCCTTATCCGGCACAGTGGCTGTCCTCTCGACGAGCCTGCTGCTGCACCGTGGCCATCACAACCAGCAGCATCACCACGGCGGGTTTCGGAGCGGCGGCGGCAGCAGCAGTAGCAGCGCCAGCGACGGCAGCCGATGGAAAGAGCATTCACTGAACTCAACCAGTGGGCCGAAATGTTGCTTATAGTGGAATTGATGGCATACTCGTTTGAGAAAGGGAGGCCTGGGTCTCCCTCAATCGGGCGGCAGGCGAGTCGTTCTATCAGGGACACGGCGGCATATCTGGGCCTGTCACCAGCCAGACAGGCTAAACTGAAAAAACATCGTAGTAGTCGCGCAGTTGCTCAGACGAGAGGACAAGGAGAGTTGCGTTCAGACGTAGACCTGTAGAATGGGAACTGGATAGGACCGGATGCCATTGTCGTACGTCGCATAGTGAAGCCAGCAGAGAGGCATGGCCGAAGACAAACGCAGGCGGATAGCCGGTGAAGCATATCTGAATCAACGATATCAAGTATATATAGATATACAGGGTGAAAAGAAGTTACTTGATAGTTCTGTTACTTGATAGTTCTGTTACTTGATAGTTCTAGGTCTTCATTTTATATCTGCGAAGATTATTGTAGGAAAAAGGCAGATTCGTTTCTATTTATGATTAGTAAATGTGTACGCGACAGGTTAAACTGTGTAAAATGGGCACAGCAATAGATCATACTCGTATAACGTAAACCTAATAATGCAGATAACATAGAGGTGATTGCTCTACGGCTAAAAAGAATTTACTAATATACGGGTGATTGCTCTACGGCTAAAAAGAATCTACTAATATACGGCTAAAAAAGAATCTACTAATATTACTTAAAAATTCTGATTGACCTGTAAAGGGCATAGCGAAATTAACGTTCTTACTGGTTGACCTGTAAAGGGCATAGCGAAATTAATGTTTTTAGCCTTTACGTCCAAAACGTTTATTTGCCAACAACGTCGCAATACCTTGTTACAGGCGATGAATGCTACGAACTTCGACGCTCTTCAATGTTCAGCAATCTTCGCATATCAGCAGGAAGATCACAGAGTCGAAATAAATTCGCATGTTTTGTGAGCAAAAAGAAGTTTTGATGGCAATTTGTAATTGCTTGCCATGCCCATTTTTCCTCTTGCTCACGGCTGGATGTCCTACAACGTCGACAAGACATTTGCTCAATCTATACGCTCGTTCGTATTGATTCGTCGGAATCGTAAAAAATATGTCAAATTCTGGCTCTGTAGTTACGTTACCTGTTCGGCAGGAATTAGCAATTTTGGAAAATTAATGCAGGCTGAGAATATAACCCGGTGCACGTACACCGATCGAGACCTGGTTAGTACGTAGTTTTAGAAATGCCAATAAGCTGCGTATCGTTCATTGCCTTTTAATTATCTTTTAGCACCTTTGTTTTTTCAGGTTTTCAGGTTGGTTGTTTCTGAATCTCTTCAAAGTATAAATAAGAATAAAGTATTGTTAAAAAGTTTAACTTAAATTTTTAGCAATAGCCTTTAAAAAAAAACTTAAAAATTTAGTTTTTTTGTTTCACGTAATATCGTTATAACGTTGTTGGAAATTTTTTTCAAGACGAGGGAAAATTTATGTAGAATAGACAATAGTATACTATTGTCTATTCTAGATATATTTCACTACAAAAAGAGTCAATAAAAAGGTCTATTACAAACGAGAGACTTTCTCTAATATTGTAAATATAGAATTGTTTACAACGTTAATTAATAACCACCTAAAGAAGCCGATCACAAAGGTTACCGATAATACCTATTTTCACATATATATTTCACGTAACAACAATCTGCCAGCGCCTCATAATACAGAAAAAACTCTACCCTCGAATACAGCTATTTTGACCCAGTTTTGTTTCGATGTAATCTTTTTTTTTTGTAAACTTACTCGGCAGCTCAACTTTTGACCCATCCAAATGCCCATTCTTGTTATTCATCGCCCTCAGTAAAAACTTTATGTCAGAATTTTCGCTTATACCATAGAGCGTGGATATTGTATAGTATTATGTAGTTTTAATACTGATGTGAGATTATTGATACCCTAATGTTAGAGTCATGGCTCCAACTGGTGTGTAAACGGTTTGCAGGCAATAAATAGTCTGTTTTTTAAATCCCGTACTTGCAGAAATCGAACGATATAAAACATAGACGAACGACATAGGCGTGATAAGTGCGACACGTTAAAAGTACCTCCTATACCCTTATATATGCAATATCCCATTGAATCAATGAAGGAGCTCTAGACATCCATGTTGCAAAAACACTTCTCACCTCATCGGGCAACAAAACGATCTTCATTAGACTGCTCCTCTTGGCAGCGGCTAGTACGATTATTTGGAACGCTCCGACGTTTGCTTTTCTTTTAATTAATGATTGTAAGATCGTACAAGTAATAGTATTGCGTTATATGCTAGTGTTGCCATTGCTATATCCCCGACTAAACCTTGAAAGCAAGACAAAATAACCTGATGCATGCGTCCGGCCGTAAACATAAAACCAATCCTAAATTTTCAATGGGTATATTTGTAGTTGATACACACTTGATAGCTTTGCTAATTTACACAGGTGGAAACACTTATTATTTAACTTTTTCAATTTCTTTTATTCTAATAATAAAAACTAACTCCATAGTTTCTGAACAAACAAGTTTTTGCAGAGCTGAAGGCTCAACTAGAATTTTATTAGTGAATATGTGCTGCCCTGGCAACAACTGGGGCCCGGCTTAGGCCATCAATTGAATTAGGCTACTGTTACGTTGATAACGCTGGTAGCACATAGTTAAACCTGGCGGAGGACGCTTTTCTATAGAGCATATGGATTATTGTACGTCTTTTACTGCATCTTTTCTCGAATGCCATTGAATATAGTGCGAAGCAATATTTCTTTATGGCTAGATCCTACTACGGTCACTCCCGCAGTTCAGTTTACATTGTATAAGAACACGGATTAATAAGTGAAGCAATACAAGATACAGAATTTTGGAAAAAATGTTGGTTTTTTTGCATAACAAAGTTTATATTGACCTGAATGAACATGGCTAACCTTGTTCCTGATCAAAATTATGGCAGTTGTCGTTTTGCCGTTCCCGGATTTATACTACGAATCTGTTAGCTTAAACCTTTGAACTCATCGTGGATCCCTCGAATAAGAATTACCCAAGCCTGTACAGACCTTAATTTGTCTGTTTTACTAGGCGCTCGCTAACGTCTCTAAGATAAAATATTTAAAACGTTCATATTTCATAAATACCATTGACTCGTACTGCTACATTTAGTCTAAATATAGCAAACCTTAATACAAGACGTATAACACCAAGCTCCTCTTAATAGATCAAATAGTCCTAGTTATAATTCTACTAATTCTATTCCAGATACATACACGAGGCACTAGCTTTAAACTAAGAATAGATGGTTTTCATCTTTCTGATGTGCGAAAGCCATAACGTTTGGGTTGTTATTATTCGATGAAAATTTTAGTTGTATGGATCTAGTTTGTCGAGAGAGCCCTCCACTTCATTCAGTATCACTCCGCCGGAAGAACAGTGCAGCTACGCAAGTCTAGAAATATATATTTGCTTTGTTTATCTATAGGGAGATGATTGTAAAAAATTAAACGTGCTTTTTCGAATGTCTTGTGATTTAAACGGAGTTTAAAACCGTATTTTAACAAGTGTAGCAAAATGATTAATAATTACATAGTCGGTCTTTGTCTATGAAGCTGCTTCGTGGTTTCAAGCCAAGATGGCAAATTTTATTGTCGGAAAATTAACCCTAGTTCGCAGACTAGCTGTTCATATGGAGTTGTTTGGCACATACAATCGTTATTTTTGTTGTTGTTAAAAGAGGCTTATAAAGTCGCCAATAAACGGTTTATGACCACTGATTAGATTGTTAACAAATGATAAAAAAAAAACAGCACAAGATATTATTGTGTAAGAAAAAGACGAATCTTGAAATATTAGAGTTTGTTGGTCCGTAGATTCCTAGAGGGTATTCAGCTTGCTTAGCTCGAACACATATAACAGCTACAATTCTTGTAATTGTCATCAGAGGACATTTAGTTGCAGTCTGTGTTGAGACAATGGATGCTCGATTAGAACGGGCAAAGCCTACTTGCTGTAAGGCTGTGTTTTGGGCATTATTCTGAATTAACCCGACTCTTCATTTAACACTTCGATCGCTGATGTTGGTACTTAACATAACCTATTGGTTCATCCCACGAATCTACAAACAATTTGTTTCTATAAATAACCCCCTAAACAAATTATAGCATGTAGATACAGATAATGCGATACTTACCACAGTCAAGTCAGAACTGATGAAACGGTAAATTGGAAAGAGCAATTAATAGGCGTTGAACAAGTGACTCAAACTTCACTGTTACTACTATAAAACTACTTAGAAATACAAGAGAGCTTGCTTGCATGTCTTATGTATTGTTCACGTTAGACTGGCGTAACTCTGAAGAAAATTGGAATAAGGGTGACAATCTTAGCCCAGTCATCAGATCGTCTTCATTAGGCGCCGTTGTGCGTAAGAAATCTTTCTGCCTTGCGGAAACACTCGGAGACAATCATTTTGTTAAAGCATGCTTCTAGGATACGTTCCACCTGACAATGAGATTGTATTGTGTATAGTTATTCATACATAGGTATTTATATTGCGGCTGATTGCTACCGAGGCTGATAATATATTTGTCCAGTCATCGACATGGAGATGGTCAAAACTTCAACTAGATAAACTTAGTTTGGTGTTAGGAACACTTGTAATCTTCATTTGGGGTTAAACACCGACTTTTTAGGTCAATGCCATCTAAGGCAGTACTAGATGTAAAAGTTGAAATATTTAGCTAGGTTATATATAGCTATATATGAATATACGGTTTCTAAGTGCATAAAAACGTGCATGGTGATCTGCCTGCTGTCTCCCTCATTCATGAGGTCCCGTGGCTGCAGGCGGTTAGTTAAAGGACATTGTAATACTGCTGCTGAGGGACAGAATCGACGATATCTTATAAATTAAGTTAAAAAAAATAGCGACAGGCAACGAGATTGTAATGATAAGCTGAGATGAGGATGTCTGTCGAGCTGTTAAATGGTTTAATGGGAATAGCAGTAGCTCGCGAAACGCTCCGACGCGACCACAACGACAAATCCGTGACAGTGATAAGTGTGACAGTGATAGGATAGTGTCCTTAGTAAAACACACTCATGAATCTTGATCGCATGAGCCGATATCACAGCAAATGTGCTGACGATGGATAGACGCGCATGCGACCTCTTTGGTGCTAAGGGTAAATTAATAGGGTGGAGAAAAAACAAAAATATATAATGAAATAATTGAAAGTGAAGTCGAATAGATAGCTCTGGATGGCTTGGCGAAAAAGATTATAGGAAAGGTATTGGGCCGTTGAAACACGGGGAAAGGAACGGCCGTTTACCTGAAATATTATAACGATATTAAAGAAATAATAAATAAAAAATATTTTTAAAGGTATTTTTTTTACTGTCTCTGTCTTCTCTGTCTTATATTGTAATCTGCTAATTTAATTAAATTACTGATTCGTTTTTATTTCAGGTAGACAAAACTCTTACTTTGCACTAACGGCATAATAGATATAATGTTGCCTGGGCGGAAGCAACGTTTCTTTATCTCTTGATTCTATTTCGCTTGATCACTATAAGCAACAGATATTATTTTCATTTACCTATGACTATTTCAGGTTGTTCTGACATTACCCAAAGGTTAATCCATCTGAAAGTGGCTAGCTTATACGAAATACTACTGCGTAATATTTATCGCAATTGTTAAGGTATCGAAACTTGTCTTTATCACCTTGGCAGCAGCTAGTAAACACAGAGGGGCTTACGCGGTGCACGGAAGTTCAGACATAAAAATAAATTATGTCTTATATGCAGTAAATATATGAGATCGGCCTCATTCGTGTCCCTGACGAAGTCGAGGGTCACCTCTCCGATTTCCGTGCACATTGTCGTTTAGGCGCCAAGCTGCTTTCCCTATTAGACGAAAAGAAAATAAAGCAGAGCCGATAAAGTAAAGCGTTTCATTGCTTTTGTATACACACGGAAAAACGTATATATACGGATGAGCTTTTAATTTAAAGTGCGTGAGGCTCTCTCATACGGATAAAAACAAATTTATTAATAGTTTGATCTGGCCATTAGCCACCGCCGGGCCTCCGTATGAAAACTGACATGTGAGAAACACCATACGATTGTTGCCAACGGGATAGTATCAACCGTTAATCGCGATGACGTTTTGCTCATTATTTACCGGCCGAAGATTGTATATTGCTCGATTTCAATATCTTTTTCAATTCAATTCTTCTCCTAGTAATGCCGTGTGGCAGGCTGCGTGGCCAGTAGCCTTTAATCGGAAATCATCCGCCTGGCGGATTACCTACTCAAACCTGGCATATTGGAGGCACTTTTCGAGAGTTATGAGACCCCAGACAGATTCAGAAAGCCAGACACTAACCACAAATGACGACAAAAGAGCCTGCGCAAAGGGCATCCGATATAGACCTACTCTGCGCCTCTGCGTACCGAGGTCCGTCGCTTCGCTGTCTAAGGGGCTCGATTTGGCCGACATCCTCCGCAGAAATCTTGTTGAGACTGTTGTTATAACCGGAAATCTACTTGTCTACCAAGTAATGCTCAGGACCACCCGTGTAGAGTTTCGAGCAAACCCTGCACGATGACCTTTGCTCTAAGGGCTTCAATAGGAAGTGGCTTGCATTCGTTTGAACGATGTGTCTATCTGTTTTGGCTGAGCATAAATTGATGAGGTTTTAATGGAGATCATTTTGCAGGCTAGCGAATTGTCAAGACGAAAGAAGTGATAAAAACATTAATAATGAAAGTAAAAATACAAGTTATATCGCCAATTCAACCTTAATTAGCGAGTCGTATGTTGGCAATACATGATATGAGGATAGAGAGGTATGATAATGATATTAAGCTAGGGCAAGCCATACAGCACCTGAATAGAAAGCTTATAAGAGGATGGTGCCGAACGGATACCAATTAGAATTTAATGCATCTAGGTATTACTGGTGTGGTGTTCATAGCGACATATACCCCGGTTTCATACGTAAAGGACGATTACCTATATATATATATATATATAAAGAATTTTTAAGATTTTTAAATTTAAAACCTATTGAGGATCTCCAAGTCTGCCCCGTAAAAAGCTCCTTTGAATATTTATAATATGAAGCATCCACTTTGGGCAAAAAAGGCAGTCTCTTATGTTGGTGGAACTTTGTCCAGTGCAAGGGTTAGATAAGTTTATTGTCTTTCAACTTGCGAAAACAACAATATTGTAAGTTTGTTTCCGACGATCAAAAACAGCCAACCAAGTTTGTCCCAGTTTTAGGTTCTGTGCCCTAGATGGACAAAAGTCTTTTGGTGCTTTAAGGGTTTTTATTTAACATACATATTTCATTTTTTGAAAGGCATTATTCTAGTTTTTTTTTTACTAAATCGATTATTAATATACATAGGTTGACTGAGACGCTTCTTCTATTGTCCTCGGACTGCAATTAGCATTGAACGGCGCATCTTCAATGATAAGTAATTTACAAACGAGGTTCAGAGAAGCAAAAACAAGTTTGCTCTACTTATCAATGTTTATGTCACATAAATTTTAAGCCTATTTTACTATACCATAATCATTAACTGTACATTAAATTTATCATAGTAAGCGTATAAAAATCAAGCCAAAATGAACAATAGCATCGTACACATGAAACCAGCGGGCGTTGCACATTAAGACATCATTAAGATGTCTGCAGTTACAATGATCGTTGCATAAATCTAAATTATATCATATATTCAATGGAGATTTATCAACGCTCACAGACTGACAGAGCGCGTACCCCAGCCTAATGTCAAAGTTGGCTTTCACCTACTTGGCTACACTATAAATTTAGGATCAAGCACCTCCGACATTGACGATGACGCACGCAACCTGTCATCTAAAAACGATCGCAGGCGTCGTTATAAAAATCGTGCTTGTATTCATCCTTGACTGCTACTCAATATTAGTTCCTCGTAAACATATCGTCATCGACACACGTATCAAACCACCTCAACTCTCAAGAGCTCTAATATACTTTATATGATAATGATTTTAAATAATAATAATGAACACTAAAAACAATATATATATATATATATATATATATATATATAGTATAACTTTTTCCTTAAATAACCCTAGCGTCTGGAAAGGCAGAAGCAGCAGTAGCAGAGTATCCGTTTCCTGTATGCGCCGTATCGTACGTATATTGTAAGTCCATTGGCGGTAGGTTCTTCTAGCACGCCTTCATGTGCCGATATTACAGTTTTAATGTCTCTAGGTAACATCAAACGCGTACAGATTAAAATGCTATGAAATGATAAGAGATCTACACGCAATATTCCATCACTTATATGAGTGGACACTGAGATAACAATAACCGCGCACAATCCACAGTACATAAAATAATTAAATTTGTCGTTTAACATCAGGCAGTTATGCCACCAACCTGAATTTCATCGTCACTAGAAATTTTTCATATTTATTCATCTCCTATCAGCCAGAAGAAGGTGTTGCACACAATGCTTCGAATCGGCGTGTTTATTACGGTTGATAAAATGAAGGACGCTGTAAGGTAGGTAGATTAACTCCTGAGAAAAATTAAAAATAGTAGATAAAGCCTTACAACATCGGCAAAAGGCTCGCAGGCGAAGGTGCGACCACAGCAAATCCTAGCCGCGCGTAAGTTTCGAGAAGAGGAATTGGCGACAATTTGTCTACTAAAAAAATTACACAGAATATAAGAAATCAGAGGCTATGTCAAAATTGGCGTTAATTAAGATAGTTAAGAAAATGCATAAGCTATGTGGTCGAGGTTCTATTGGAAAAGCTGTTTCATATTCATCCGATTTGGAAGCTTCTTATTTTTCCAGTGAAATTTAATTTTTTTCTATATCGTGCTTTTCAATTGCACTATCGTTGTTTATACGAAAGCTAACGGTGTCCACCACTCAATGTCACGGGCTGACGACAGTTGAACGGGGAAATTTCTTACCTAGCCGCAGGCAACCGCAGGAAACACAAAGTAAACACATTTGTATTTAAATCGGTAACTTCACTCAAAAGGCAAATACAGACATTGATGAACTGCACTCTTATAGCTCCAAGTACGAAAACTGATTTGTTCTAAAAGTGTCACCCAAAGGCTAAAGCCCTGTATTACAAATCCTTTTAAATGTCCATTTAACTGCAGATTTTGCCAGCAAGCATTTGGGCGCTCAGGTTATTCAAGTAGGGATACACTATTGATTAGAAGTTTCGGATCTTGGAACTTTAGGCGCCACTATGTCGGGGTAATGATCATGGGAGAATTTCAGAGCCACCACCTCTCCAGTTCATATACCTCCCACGACGACAGGTCGCCCCCGCCAAATGGGAGCCGAGAAATGATCTCTTGTTTGGATTCACTAGATGGGCAAACCGCCCTCTCCACAGCCATAAGCTAGCTCGTATACGAACAGTACTTCAAGTTTTAAAAGGACTGAAAGGCGCACAGATCTCTTCGAAGTTCTTTCAGTTCATCCTACCCTCCCCGTCTTCATAGTAGAGGCCATATATATAAGGCCTCGAGCACTTCGTTCGTCGCCAGGTTTCATACGCGCTAAGTGTCTCTGAATATTGCCAATGTGACAAAGTCGTTTTGAGAGGCCATGTTTTGTTTTGCGGTTTTTGTTGTTCTATTGGCAGGCTCTCTTCATTGGTCAGAAGCAAATGCTCGTACGCTGCTTATCGTGCAAGGCAACGCTGATCCATCAGGCGCTAGAAAAAACCATGGAAATCAAGAAGACCAACGACAATTTTTTAAACGAGATACTACAGCGTCTAATGAAGATCGAGCGAAGAAATTGGCCCAAACTCTGGAAAAACTTAGCGAGGTCAGTACTTATTTTGACGAGCGGTAACATATTTTCTATTTTCGCACATGTGGATTGTTTGTTGTAATGGAATCTGACATAGACTTCAATATACTAACGGATTAATAAATCTAAATGGTGAAAGGGTGAAATACATAGATTGGAAGCTAAAACTGGAAAGTTGAAAGTGTTCATGTGACGATGAAGTAATAATACGTTCGTCTATTGAATTGAAAGATACGAAAAGTATTCTAGGTTCGAAACTGGTTTATTTTGTTTCATGCTGGGGAAACCAGATATCTGAAGCAATGGTCAACCGGAGCAGAATCAGACCTAGAAATCTGAAGTATCTGTTATTAAACTTAACACGCTGTTATAGCTTCTTGGAATCAACGTTGCACACGTTTAGCTTTCAAGTGAGAATCTTGTGTTTTTACAAAAAAAAAAAAAAAAAAAAGAGGGTGTGCAATATAGAAGATATGCCTTGACAATAGTTGGAGATCTCCTACCAGAACTTATGACGATTGTTTAACGATTACTAATAGAATGCATTAAAGAGACTCTATTGAGCTCGTTTGTTCTTTCAAAAATATATGAAAAAGCGTTAATTCCAAAGTGATTTTGGTTTTTGATTATAGCTAACACGTGCCCTCGGAAACTGTGTTCACTCGCCTAAACTGTCTAAACGCACAAGTCTCATTTAGCGTTTTCGGTAGCAACCCTTAAGGTTGAACGATTTATATATAGACAGGTAATCCTGATATTGCCTCCGCGACGCGCTGACTAAGGATGATCCCATTAATCAATGAATTCGCTCGCAAAAATATGAAAACGATAAACTCATGATTTAAGGCAAGTCAACTAGACGTTACTTTAAGCTCGGTTCTTTGTAGCGTCGAAAACGTTTATCAATCATTCATTATATAGAATGGGTCAAAAGACTCTTGATAGTTCGCCAGTGTGTATCTTGTATCTGACAGAGTAATAAAAGGATAAAGTAAAATAAGACTAACAGAAAAACAATTAGATAAGGACTCGAAAACTATGAAGTAAAAAGGCTTTTGTTTCAAACTGTTTGGAGACGTTCGCTCTGTTACGTGTTATACGGTTGGTTGATTTCAACTTGCGTTCTGTTTATACTTTACAGGAACAAAATTCTGTCGGTGAACGAGTGCCACTTGATCGGTTCCTACGTTTCAGGCCTATAAATGCAACCACGTTGAAGCCACGCTTTTACAAGGTAGTTCCCGGGTTGGCCGAACGTTTCGAGCAGGTTGGAGAATGGCTGGCCGACGCTCACGCTAAAGAGACCCTCGCCTATAGAACGCTCAAGCGAATTTTTGAGAGTCAACAAGCTCAGATCAAAGCAATTAATCAGCGCCAGTATTTGAGGGATTCGGGTGACCTCACTATACCAGACTTCTATAATAGCGCACGTAAAAACGCACAAGAAATCGCTTTGGTTGAGGAAGAAGGAGAAAAGATTGATGAGAACAGAAATGAAGATGATGCCGATGACAGCAAAAAAGGTTCAGTGCTTCCTACTTGGGCCAAATCGGAAATTGTCACATGAAAAATGCCAGTCTTCACCAAACGGTATGGCACTGACGTGGTCGCTCCAACTAAACACGAGTTAAACTGCGGTCTAAGCCCAAAACTGGGTGTAGACACACGTTTTCTGACGGAATGAGCCGCCAGCCGCCAAGAGCAATGCTTAACTAAAATTGAACGTAAAACCGGGCGTGTGACATTTTTTCAGATTCAGGATGCTAACATACTAAGATGTGGCACCACGATTTAAATAGAGTATTACCGCATAGTGTTAATGCATTGGCATCATTGCCCGATCCTAATTAGGTTAATTATCTACGAATTCTCAATAAGTGCAATAACTCTGGTCGAGTAAATTGAGTCGCGAGATCATTCGGGTCGAAAGCCGTAACACGAGTGTTAAGCCGACTTGATTTTATCTAAGCAACGACTTTTTTTTTAAATAAAATTTGCATATATATATATATATATATATATATATATATATATATATGTTGCAAGTTGCAAAAGCATCCTATATCAAAATAATAAATACGAATATGTAGAACACTGTTGATTATGGCAAGAATTACATGAATGATTGTTATCCGACGAAAACGAAATTTTATTTTTGAATTTGACACGTTTGATAAAGTTTTCCCTAATTTCCGGAATAATTTTTTGCCATCTTTTTTGTTGCCAAAATCATTGAAGCCAAAAAGAATATCTAACGATCCGTATAACGCAGTTTTTGAGCCAATAACAGGGAAAACTAGAAATGTTTTAGGTATACATAAATAGTTACGACACTAAAGATGCAATGTTGGAAATATATAATAAACGGTGCTAAAAAATACAAACTTATTTTTTGTTGCAAAAGTGCTATATTTCTAATTTTACTGCGGCTTGAAACACGTAGCTGCCGTTTGTTTAAATATTGGTAAAAGCCCTTTACCTTCTAATGGATCAATTCGCATACGTTAGTCAAAATCACCACCTGTAACATATGTTACAAGAGAGTTGTGATTAAATAAATATATCATTTGGTAATATACGTTATCGGCAGAAAAGCTCTTGAAGGCCACGTATATTTATCATACTCTTCAACTTCTATAAATGAAACCTCGGACTTCGGTTAATTAAACGTTCGCGTTGATAGAAAACGTCATGGTTTTTCTCAGCGAATATGACAAGTTAATTCCTTTATAGTTCGTTAGTATTCCGAAAATGTAAGACATAATTTTTAATACTGAAAAAAACGTCAGTTTTTAGATTGGTTTATTTAAGAGATACATTACTGCCATTTTCACTCAAGTTATTTCGTTGGGGTGGGTATCCACCTCAATACAGGTACACTAATAAGGAGCGTTTGGCAGACACGAAGTTTTAGTTCTAGGGATTTGCGTATGTGGCAGAAGCACGAATTTTGGAGTACGGAACCAATACTTACACCAGGGACAAAAAAAAAATTGTTAAAGAATAGATTATCAAAAAAAGTAATATGTAGTCGAACAAAGCCACTTGCAAACTGTTCAATACTTTCCGCCGTCGTATTTACTCGCTTTCGAACTGACCTCACAAAAGCAGAGGAGAGTAACCTAAGAAAGGGTTGCAAAAATTGCATCTAGCTTACAATAGCTTTCGCTCACGCGCCAACCCGTTTACTATACAGTTTCCAATTGAAAAATCCTTTCTATTTTCGTGTAATATTTACTTAGGTTTATTTAGATATGTTTTGGCAGTCGTAGATTTACTTTTGAATTGACATGGAGTGGCTAAACGGCACAACAATAAAAACAAAGTGACAGAATTGCTTAATTGCATTTTCCACTTCTTTATGTTGCTGGTTTTTTATTGTTAACATTCGCTCTGGTTCCTTTGATACGAAATGTTTTTCCCATTGTGTATCGCGCATGTAAGCCAGAGACAATTTCCAACTTGATGTGCTGTGTATTTATCGGTTCACTTGCTGAAAGAGCAACAATTCGGTGTAGGGGGCTTAGAGTATGTTCATCTATAATAGCAACGAAGATATTGTGTCAGCTGAGCCTATTCTCGCTTTCAATTCGTTGTCTCGAGATGGTTAGGCCTCGATTCCAACCTAAAGAGGCTCCGTTCGCGATAGCTTTTTTTTTTCTAGCCGTCTCGATTCATCTAGAATGACGACGGAAATTTAACAGTCTTCGAGGTACTGGTTTTTTGTGCAGTGACTATGATTAAAGCTGTGATCGATCCGATAATGCCACCAACAGCCATCATGGCAGAACCAATCTCTCTCTAAGGGCTTCTGTCATCGACCATGACGCCTCCATTGACTGGCGAAAAAGACGGAACGAAGGTTAGGTGTTATGTGTATAATATACAGGGTGTAGCAAAAATCGCTTAACAGCTCGAGGGTCTAGCAAAGAAGAGTAGAACGAGAGTGTGCATGTAGCAAAACTGTAGTAAAAATAAAAAAGTTATTGGAAAACTCTCAAGCTGCGAAGTGCCAAACTAAGATAGCTCTGCCCGACTCTGTACATGTAAACTGATTCAATTATCATTTTGTTATATATACAAAGAGAAGAAACGATTATTTATTTTTCGTTTGGGGACTACCCCTTTTGTCGATAGAGGCTTCACGACGTAATACCTAAGCTGCGTATCGAAGTGGCGTGCAACTATCTGTCAACCGGCGTTTAGTGCCATTCAATCAGCCTAACTTCGAAAGACTGCTTTACGAAGCTTTAAGACTTATTGTTAGAAATATGCGTGTGTACTTTATCACTTAAAAACGTTTTGCCAGAAGATTCTATACGATAGTTAGATGCGAAAGTAAAACGTAGCGTATATTGAGAACATTTTTTTGTCACTTATAAATACTTATAATGTGATAATATATAAAGAGTGACTCTCATTGCTACGAGAACTTTGTCGGATATGACTGACTGAATTTTTGTGGGCTCCCGGATTAAGCTGGCTGGAAACCCCCAAGAAAAAAATCAACTTGTCGCAGAACCTGACTGAGGGCAGTTGGAAACACGTCGATTTCTTAAAATGCACTGAACGGATCTTCAGGATGTTATAGGAGGCTCCAGCTTGAATATTGACATTCTGTTGAGCCTCGTTCTTTTTTTTTCTTAAAATATGGTAAGCCAAGCGAAACATCCTAAAAGGTAAATTATACTAACCTCTTCCACCTATGCTGTAGGCATTATTCTATTGAGCACGTTCACAAGGGTGTTGAAAAGGTAGAAAGATTCAAGTTAGTAAATCTTGGACACGAGGAGATTCAAAAGGGGAAATCGTCCGCGCATATGGGTGAGTATTAAATTATTGCACGCTTATGCAAGAATTCGCAAGCTTTATTGGGAATATTGAATAGTTGGATAAGACAATATGGCACTTGCAGAAAGTTGCAATCAAATGACTATTCATACCACAATGATCGTACGACCTATATTTGCAAAAGAAAACAGTACGTCATTTTAAGACTATTTTATCATATAAAATTAAATAAACCTTACTAAAGCAGATCACCCCTCCGGAGATCGACATTGATTTCGGGACGCTTTGTAACACGCAGAACTAATTTCGTGTTCTGCAAACGTTGTAGGTTTGGGGAACGAGCCGGATCAGTATTTTACATTCCCATAGTGCAACAAATAAGAAGTCGAAGAACAACAAAGCTGATTTCATCTGTCAACAATTACGGGTAATGTATAATTTATTTGGTCGATTAAAACAGCATATCTAATTTCTATCCTGTATAACTTAGTTAAAATATAATGGCTCCAACGTTTTTCCAAATTTCTTTATATTTTTCTAAACGTTCAATTATATATAAAAAAAAATACGACCCTCTAGTATGCAAAGTTTTTTCAAAGACTATTATAATTTTATTCGGACTCTTTAAAGAATCGAAATAAAACCTTAAAGGAAATAGTAAATGCTTAATAAACTGTTATTACACAACATTATATTAGATGCCACGAGAGCAACTATTAAATGCTCCTGCCTAAAAACATAATCCGTTTTGTTTTTGGAAAAGGGTTTTAACTATCCACTGACGGGTTGCATGGAGGTCTTATTGGGATATCAGTAGTGAGCGAAATACACATACCAACTAATCCTTGAAGTACAGGTCAGCGAAAAAATTAATTTTTTTAAATGCGCATTCATGCTACATTTTTTGTACCGTTTGCACGCCTAGAAACGTTTCGTGTATTTGCCGTAGTCCCCCGACGGCCTGAATAAGGTTTGTGTCACCCAGGTAAAAGTGTCGGGCCGAAAGCATAATCGGTGCACTTCCTTGATGCGTACTCAATGGTATGACATCGATCGCTCGTGTCCTAAAAGCATTTATTTTCTGACTGTTGTTCACCATAGGCAAAAACCGAGACAGGAACTGTGAACAAAGTAGCTTTTTGTAACGTTGCACTCTAAAATAAGGTAACTAATAACCGGTGAAGTTTATAGATAAATTTGGTAGCAATTTTTCAATAAAAATATACAGAACGGGCAGGCAAAGGCTTCCTAACAGTTTGTTTAAGGATCTAAGTTGTAACTGTTTAAGGGTCCTCATCTAATTTTTTTTACTCTTATGTTCACTATATCTTATTTTTTCGTTACTTAAACAGATATAAAATAAAGACTCTCAAGCTGCCAAAAAATTATTGTTCCCTCCGTAATATATAAAACGTGCCTTGAAATGGCATGTTTTACCTTTCTGACAAGAGACAAACTAATATAGCTAGACTTTGCTGACTTTAATTAAGCACTCTATGTTCTTTACCGTTTTGTTTTAATAGATTTCACATGTGTCTCTATTTCGTATACGAAATAGATCGATCGACAGGGTCAGTTCGAACGAAAGGCGAGAATTATCCTTTAGCGGTTCCGTTGATCTCGTCGCAGTAATTCGTCTGCTAGAAATTTAATGGCCTACAATAACCGAATAAACAGATAATGTACACCGATATATTTCAGAGAAATTCGGTACATCCGATTAATAGGGATAATGTAAAGAACTGCAGATTTCTTTTATAAATTGTAAAGAATGATAAATATAGTGGAAGGATGGATAAAGAACGTTTTATTGGTTTGAAGTTTAGCTCAAAATAGGAAATGTGAAAGTTTCCTTATATCAAAACAAATACGACCATTTCCATTACCAATCTGTTCGAAAAATTTACATGATCCTACAAAAATCTACAAATAGAAGTTCACTTCCGCCCTATACCTTCGCCCTATACAACAAGATAGTCTTCGATTTATGGCTACTGTCCTACTAGATGGGACTTTCCAGTCTTCTAAAAATTGCATGGCTTATGGTGAGTATTAATCTACTAGTGAATTTATTTTCGTGTAAAACATAAACCTACGTTCGGTTATTCTATGCGAGGACCTTGTTAAAGGGATAATTTCCGACTCCCGTTCCGACTGTATAACAAGCCAAATCTGTTAGCTGCAAGCGTCTTAATATTGAGCATGAATAAGGAGCCAAGTTTGGTCAGTTCAGGAATCGTCGGTAGCGCGTAACCATCGAAGAGCATTTTTCTTGCCTTTGCATTGAACAACTGAAAGAACAAACCCAAGTTATAGATTTTCGGAAATATGTATAGTATTTATACTAATAATAATTACAACCTAGAGGGGCTCCTTCTAGAATTTCAATAGGTATGCAAGATGTCGTGAAAAAAGCGCGAGTAGCATAGAGAAAAGGGCATAACATCTCCTATGTATCTAAGCAATATCCGAGTCCGCCTGCTTAGGCAGATTCTAACTAACATAACTTGCCCTCATCATGTCATTATCTTATCATTCATTATTTAGAGCATTCATTGAGTTCACACCGGGCGTATTTACAAAGGAGTCAATTATTATCCAACCCAAGAAACTTTGCAGTATCCTAAGAAACCGATTAGCTCACACATACGTGTATGTCGCTAAATCTGGCTTTTAGTTGCGTTGCTCAGAACAAATACACAAACTGCGGTTACCAAGCTTTTAATTGTGCTTATTGATGGGGCTCTCAAGCATCAGTCGTAGCAAGGACTTCACAGTATCCCCGGGTAGTCTTGCCTTGACCAGTTTATCCGTGGCCACTAGGAGCACATTTACCGCGTATAGTCGGTCATTTGGAGTGCCCTTCGAATACGTGCCCTTCGAATACCCGAGAACGAAGTGGTATGACTTGAAGTCCCTGTATGTTACCTATAGGCAAAATGAAACATTGTTGTGTTTGTGCTTTAAAAGTAAACAAAGATTCTGGACGTATTGTCTTACTCTTGATGTATTGCTGTAAATGGTACAGATTGTCTATGATTGTTTCGTCAAAAACGGCGAACGTCTCTAGTAATTGATTCGTGAGTGCATGTGCATAGGAAGTTTGTCATTCAAGATTGATCTTTAGATTGCAACAATTAAAACCGTTTGTCGTATAATTATCAGTGTATATATATATATATATATATATATATATATATATATATATATATATATAAAGGTCGCCGAAATATATCACGATACTTAAAAATATTATCTTTTTATTACTGACGCGAATTGTGTAGTATTTGTGTCAGTGGTGCGGTTCGAACCACAGTTCTTAGATTTCTTTCTTCCAATCCACTGAGTGATGCTACAGCGGATTTACCTACGATACATTTGTCAATGTGCCTGGTAAAGCTTGCGCCGATTTTGCCGATAGACATATGGGCCGAATTCCTGTAGAATAGGCTTTTCTCCAGCTGCAAAAGCATCTGAGTTGTTCATATTGAACATAAACACTGAAAAATAAACGGGAACTTTTATATCTGCCCACTTCGATACAGCTGGACCGTCCTCAATAAGACATATTTGTTGCAAATTCAGATAAAAAACAAATAGATTAATTACATATTTCCGTTGAAGACTGTCTCGTATAATAACTTTTCAATAGATAATTTTGCAATACTACACGTTAAATGCACTAAATAACATTGATTACTAATTCAGCAATAAATAAATATAAATTATCTTTTCTAGCATGAAGCCAAATAATAACGGGCACAAATTGCCTGTGTCGTCACATTAATACGCATAATAATAGGTTGTTGGTCTGATTAAGTGAGGCGCTAAATCAATAACACTGACAGGCACTATCTCATTAAGTAACGTCCATCAGTATACAAGTGATAAGCATATTCAGGTTGCCGGACATTTCCGAAAGTAGAAACTAGTTATTCCAGTTCCACCGTATAATATATAGCAGAAGTGAGCCATATTATGACCCATAAACGAATCCAGTTCTTAACTGGCACACAACGCTTGGAGGCCACAGAAGGCATATATCAAAAATCCTACTGCCTTAATAAAGCATATCTTGATGATGGTTTTAAATTGATGTAATGGTTCATAATACAACATAACATTTGTGGGTTGCAATAAAATAACGTAATTCAATTTATTAGTTACTATTTTATTTGGGTGCCAAAGGTTTTTAGTACTCGTTTTGCCAAACAATCACCTGAAGACGGCGCTAACTAAGAGGAAATTTACGTAGGTCAATTTAAGTTAGTTCAGAGATCGTTTAAGTTTCGATTGGCAAACGCCTGTCTCAAATCTAATGCCTCGCTGTTCTCAGAAATACTTCGTGAAAACTACACTATGAACAACGGCCATTTCAGATACAGATTTTCGCTATAAGAAGAAGATTCATTCTTATCTGGCGAACTTTTGCACCAATTATAAATGGTATTGCGCAATAACCCGTCGTTGCCACCACAAAAACAGCGACGGAGGTCACAAGTGCTAGAAATGCTAACCATCGTGGAACTGCTATTAGGATCACCGTGCTGATAAATGAGTTGCCAAAGTTCTCCTTCCTTTTTTTTATACTGTCAACAGCGCAAACTTGTATCGTCCTTTTCACATTACAAACGACTACTAAACTGGTTAATGCAGAAGGGCTCACGATTTTTGGTTTCGCAGAAAAGAATGCACTTAATTTACAGACTTCAGTTCAAAACATTCGGATACGCTATCTTCGAAGTTGTCCAGTGACTCCTTAAGTTTTCTTATGCCGATCGCACCTTGAGCCATCGTCATTGCGAATCAATAATCTCGCACGTACTTACAAATAGAACGAATAACAGTACCTTTGCACAAGACCTACTCATACACCCATGTATCGGATGTCGACTTCGATCAGACGAGGTCACTGCATTGAAGTGCGCCCAGAATATCGTAAAGATTACCTAAGAGTGCACAATGATTCCGAAGGTCATGACGAACCTATATTTTAACGTTTCGAATGAAATAAGTGTGTCTGCAAATTTGTCAACATTTTATAGTGAGAACTCTCACTCTAAGGCAGCTATGACTCAGCCATTCAGTCTATGATTTCTTTCATATGTATAACCATTGTAGATAAGTCGCAGTCGTAAACAGCGTTTTCTGAAGGAGTGTAAGCAGAACTTCAGACGACCGTCACGAAGGTGTCGCCCATAGTCTGTGGTTGTTCGTGGAACTCGGAATAGTGACACTGTTACCGTATGACGAACCACAGCCAAAGATCAATACATCTCTTTCATAAGCAAGCCAGCTTTTAGTCACCAGCTTCAGCTCATTTCTGTAAAGCTTACTTTATTTGCAGGAAAATATGTCCACCCTTCAGAAACCTCTCTCCTTATTTGCATCTTTACACATCAGATAAAGATGCTACAACCCCGCTGATTTCCTTCAGATCACTCGATTGTCTTAGTGGACCTGTAACTCTTGTGCAGCTCAACCAATTGAAAGGAATAGTAGTTTTATACAATAGTTTACTTCGTCACAAAACATTGCTAAGAGCCTATTTCCTGCCGTTATTCGACAGGGTTCGCCACGGCTCCTTTGTCCGACTCACTAAACATAGGGGAATTTTTTAATTTCAATGGTACCCAAATGAATCTGCTAAGACAGATGCAGTAGTTCCTCGCGCAGAACCAGATCGATATCCGAGCCCTTGGCCAGTTAAACTCAACGGCATTACAAGACATTTTCGGAGATCTAAAGGTTAGTATCTTTTGCAACTGACTAGCCAGGTGATAACGTAACATAAGACTGTCGTCATTGTCAAACTCTAGCTAAACGTGGACTGTACGTGTCTATCTATACGCGTCCTGGTTGTGCTGACAAAAAAACAAGCGATTTACATAGTATTTAATTCTTGCAAAAATTTGGTTATTTCCAGCGCGGAGAGTTCTTAACAAAAGTAGTAACTGACGAAGTGTACTGAAGTATGATTGCATCAAGTTTCCTGCTAAAACGGAATGTTTGTATCAGTCGACTTATTTCCCTTAACAATCAGAGTAATCCATGTTATTATTAAAGCATTATTGCTACCTCTACTACTACTACTGGAATATTTCAAGAACACTGCAAGGCCCTACTGGACTGGAAGGTCGTCTCTTAAGACGCGCTATCGAGAGTTCGCGTCACCGTGGCCTATTTTGACAGGCAGTTCCGCAACAGCGTTTCACAAATCAGCGATCATACGCACGACACAATTACCCGTTTCGGTAGCCAATTTTCCACGACCGTTGGCAATAGCGGCATATGGACTGTACAACAGGATGCTCAGAAAGCTCCTCGGAGAACAATTCTAGTAAACACGAGAATCGGATAATCGTGACTTACTGAAATCCTGCCACAGAAGAAGTAATTTTTCTTGTGCGGTTTGAGTGCTCCCATTATTTTGTCATTTCGAAAGGGTAACTTCTTTACACAGAAATTGACATAGCAACATATTTGCAAGTATACGTCAATTCGAATGTGTGATAATTTTGCTATTTACGTTGAAACTATAGGCATGGATTTTGAGCGGTGTACGACATTATATTTTAAACCCAGTTTCTGTCTTCTCGAATTGAAGCATTAATGTGGCTTCACTAGCAAAGTTGAAAAATGTAAGTCCAACTAGGATATTTTAAAAGACCCGCCATTGAAGCGAAAGGGTTTCATCAAGCTCCAACCTTAAAAGCAATGCATCTCCAATAATACTGCGTCTATAGAAAACTTAACTATTACAAAAAGTTTCTTTTACGCACGGAGACCCTTCAGACGCAATATATATGGGTCGACATTTATGTAAATAAAGAACGTTATAAGCCATGATTACTTTTTCAGTTCACGTCGAAAGTAACCATGTTGATTTCAGAATTCTCGAGAAAAATATTGTAGGTTGTGAATACGATATTTTTTCTGCAATTTTCAATCTTGGCAGAGGTAAATAACCAAGATCTGTGGAAGCGGTGAATAAGTGATGGTGGAAAACTTTATATATAAAGATTTCTCTGATACTTTTTTCTGAGACTGTTTTTGAATAACAAACATTTCAATGAAGTTTAAAAGTCTGATTTCTCACGGTCATAGTTATTCAGTACCACCCTTATAATTACCACTAACTAGTCATTTCGAAAACATTAATCTCCTTTTTTCGCCCGATAATAAGTTTTTAATAGTGACTTTGTACTAAACGATATCGGTAAGTAGAAACTTGCTAAAATGTAGCTATGAAAAATTATAGCGAAATTAAGTCTTAGCGAAGTTATAGCGAAAAAAAGTCTTAAAAATATAAAGGCTAAGATGGCCAAAAAGTTCAAAAGATGGAAAAAAAAACTCTCAAAAATGCACAAAAAGACTGACTATTAGAGCCTATATGAACGACCCAGTCCGACGACCCTCTTTCCTAACGCGACCATCACTTTCAGTAACAAACCCAAGCGAATATAGCTTTTTGATTAATTTTCAAGCCTCGCCAATTTGAACCCCATAAGGATCTTCCGGCTTGTCTTACGGAAATTTTTCTCGGGCTTTTCAGAAGCCGAATACAAAATGGTAGCAATGTAATTTGACAATTTAGGGTAAAGAAGAAAGTTATAAACCTTAGCGGGGATTGGTCTTACTCAAAAAGATTGAATGATAGGTGATCTTTGATCGGATTTCGACAAAGACGCGGTGTTATCCGCCGCGACGAGTTTGTTGTTTTATTTTTAAAAAAAAATTAGTCTGATGTTACTCAGAGCAGACTGACACACGCTCGATATAACAAACAGCCTGCAAAGGTGTTCTCCACTTTAAACGCATGACTTTGTATACATACATTGTCATAATAATAATATAAAAAATAAACAGAGAAAAGGAAAGGGTAGAAATTTCTGGTTTGAACCGATTTCCGGTGACGCAACAAATTCATTTGATATAATATGATTCTTTTGTAATTAACTAGATAGGTCAAATCTTAGATTTTCTAGATCAAGATGTAGTAGTTATATAGCAGGCCTGAAAGTTGAATTACTGCGCGTACGGTCATCAGGAGGTTATTGTTCTCTTGGGCGAGATGAATTGTAGGGGCGTTCTGTGATAGCGTAGTGTTAAGAAAAGTTATAAATCTGGTAGGTTCAGATGTGCTGGCTGTAATTGGATTAATAAATGAAATCTTTTCCAAACTATTACAATACCTGCTCCTTGTTTACCCCGTATAATAACAATGATCTTTGACATGAAAATCGCAAAAGACAATTACTGTAGAATAGTAGTTCAAGTAAACGTATATTATAGTCTTTATAGGATATGGGTCCGAATAATCCATAGGCCAGTATGAAGTTTTCTCAATATCTCGTATTATTTATTATCTCGTAAATTTTAGAGCTATTCTATGTTTTTCTCATTCTATGACTACGTTTTATATTATTTCTTTCTAAAATCTACTCTCTCAAATTGACATGATTTGTTAGATCAATAGGATTGTCTACTCTTAATTATTCTTTTAATTTGACATCGCGTATGTTTAGATCTACCCAAAGCTACAAATAAAACCGATTAATATTTGTGCAGATTTCTCTTTGCTACTTATCTAACTAATGAATTAATTGTTAAACTATCCCATCGTCCCTTTAATATATCGTCCCTTTAAATTTTTGTTTTTCTTTTAAAATATATAAAAATTACGTCCGATATTACCTTCAATAGAATAGGCAAGGCCATTCAAAAATTCCAACTCACATCTGCTTTCTTAAATAGAAAATCTATTTTTGATGAACAACAATAAAGTACACCGTTTTCCTTCCTTCACTGAGTACCCTAATGAAATTCCTGTACTATGATGAGGCTCGCGCGGATACCCTCAATCTCAACTTTACGCTGCAAACATACGACCATGCATCGTCATGTTTCTTATCAGAACATCCCGAAATCCATTTAAGTGGTCATGCGGCTAGTTATTTTCATGAACTCACCTTACGTCCTCCATGTGTTTTCCCATGTGACTCAGGCTGTATTCACTCACTACGACGAAGGATCATATGGATTCTTTTTGAACATATAAGGCTCTCCAGGGTTGGTTTGAAATTAACAGTGAGTATACTTAACTCTTTCACTCAACCTTTGCAGCTTGTGTATATATTTTATATTATAAGGTGGAGTATGTAAACTCTGTTTGTATGTAAAGTTGTTATTGAGATTATATCTAAAAAAACAAAAAAAAAAGGTATTTTGACAACGTTATTTGTATGTGCTAAAAGTGTCATTCTTTAGAATCTTATTTACTCGATATAAACACTATCCACTGCAATCACAACTCGAACTACCATTACGTAGTCGTTTTGAAAATATTCTTTAATCCTTTAATTTAATTTAATAATTTAATAACAAATAAATATTTAGCGCCCAGTGACGTTGCGTGTTTTTAACTCGTTAAGGTGTCGCTAGACTATGTCGCTGTACACAAGAAATTAGAATGGAATTGAATTTTGATTTGATAGCAGGCGAAAAATTTCAAAGATGCAACGGCTCAAAGAGGCCTAAAGGAAAGACTAGCCGTTAGACCTTATTTGGGCGATTCACTTTGCAATTAATAATGTTCAAACTGGCCGTTAACTTCTATATAGAGAATGTTTTGATCGACTTGATTGGGCAGCATCCTATTTGATCTGCCGCTAGCTAAGATAACTGACAACTGTTGCAGATAATTAATGGTAGGAAGCGGCTTCTTAAGTATTTCCATTTTCAGCGTCATCTTTATGTTGTGAATACGTGCGATAGTCCACTACAGAAAGGTGATGCTCATGTTACTGTGGTTTGTAATCCTGGATAGCTCACATTCACAGAGCATTTTTAGACATATTTTCAGGATATTGTGCATATAAATGATAGCTACGCCCCGTATCAACGAGCTTGCTGCGGATTGAAACCCGTAGTCTCGCGAGCGCTGTAACAAAAGCGCAATCCTATAGCAGAACAGTCCGATTCAGACGCGCGGTATCTAAGCTGAATTTTTGCTTCAGTCAAGCGGATTACTAATTGGGAAGATATGAGATTTTCTAAATTTATGGGAACAGTTTCTATAAGTTAAAGCCGTAGAAATTTTGATCAAGCCCCGATTTTTTCTAAAAATTAGTATTACGATTATTCTCTTATACCTCATAAAGGACTTTCCCATTGACCGAGTTCGTTATATTATATATATATATATATATATATATATATATATATATATATATAAAACTTTATTACATTATTAAGCAATTTTTTCTTGAATCTGAAGCTTTTCTATGGAAACGATCTGGTATTCGCTGAACGGGCAACGCACTGTAAAAGAAGAAATACCGCATCTCTATTACGACGTTATGGAAATCGTACGTGTTGTTATCTCTACCTATATTAATAGAAATGGACTGATGACAACAGTGAACTCAAAACAAAACACTTGCCATAGAGTTAGCCTGTACCTATTTGTATACTACGAAAAACGTATATTTTTATTATTAGAACCTATGTTTGCTCGATAATGAATACTTTGTTGGTTTGGCAGTTTGATATTATAACAACTAAAATGAAACTTAAATACAAAACGTAAAATATAAAGACCAGTTCAAGTTAAATTTGTGAACGTTTTATAGCTCTTTTCAGCTAATAATTACTATGCATGTTGTGAAATGTTTTATCATTAAAAGAAAAGAAAAAACGTTATTTCATCATACGCCGGCAATGACGGTATCATACGTCAGTACAGAAACTAGAAACATCAAACTAGAGGCGAAAAAGCTGAAAGCACTTTATACATATCAAATGTATTATTTTAGATCTAGTACACAAGACAAATATTTTTTTAAAGAAATATTAAGGCTATTTTGATGCGAAAAGTTATTATTGGTTATTTTTACATGAATGTTGAATGCAATGAAAGTGCAGGCAGTTTTACTTCTACTATACCGTATATCCGTTCGCATAGCGATGTTCCGATTTCTTAGTTTCCCGGGAAACCAGAAAATTAAATAACGTGTAAATGGTTTATCAATGTCCTTTAAAACGATAGGCAGTGTCCACTCAATAGGCGCATTTAAATTTTGATGAAATTTTGTTAGCTTTATATCACATACTGTACATTTAATATGGTATATTCTAACTGCACCTCACTGAAACTGGAGATATCACCTATTTCAATAATCTCTTAAGAAACGAATTTGCATGCTTAGAGCTCCATATCGTTTATAAATGTTTCATACGCGGAAGACTCAATTAATTGTGCTTAACTCTGTACAAACAAAAACACGTACTGAAAAAATTGCTACGGACCTAAAAAAGAATACATTTTCAGTCGAACAATACAACACAAATGAGCCAATTGACTGCGATTACCGTCAGGCGTTGAGAGGGTAGTCGCGCTCTGATCCTTTGGGACGTTTAGCTGGAAAAATAGCTGAGTTACATCAACGTCAGTTTCGATACGGAAATGGAAAACGTTCACTGGCGGCGGGATGCACTTATTCTGCTTGACCGTGCTATTCCCAAGGGTATGGAACAGTTACATCATGGTGTTCTCTCACGTTGAGAGTCCAAGATGGCGCCGTTGTTTCAAACAGAAGCAGCAATCCAAATACTTCTCACATATTATAGCCTGGCTTAAAGAACAAGTCTTCGGTGTAGATCCGTTTATTTTTTCGGCGATACACCGAACTATTCCTTTACCCTGGACAGAGGGGCAGAGACGGTATCATTACTTCGATCTTGAAGGGTAGGTTAATTAATGTCGATATTTATTATAACTGCATGTGTGTGTAGATCATACCGTGGACAGGTCCCTGTGGAGATTGCGCAAAGGCGTCACGATGGAACTTGATGTCCAGGTTGAGTATGGTGTGTTGGATATGGCAGCGACATGAAAAGCTGCAGGTTCGTTGACTGCACCGCAGGGAATTTATTATAATCGAATGCTCATGTTAAAATGCCAACAGCACGATATGAAATGGTCATTGCACATCAAAATATTCATTTCAACATGTGAACTCTACTGACCTTTATAAGCACCTGCGCAGAGAAGGGTCATGCAATTCAAGAAATAACAACTTAAAATAGATACAGGCAAGGACAATACTTATGAACACAGACTAACCTTAAGACTCATCTTATTTGGCAGCGGAAACCATGGGCGTGACAATGCCCAGTTTTAGCCTACCTTATACCGTATAAAGAGATGGCCGAATGCCCCGTCGGATCCGTATCCTTGTTGTATATATAATCAAGTCATTAAGGTAAGCCTTCCCTGGGCTTTAGGGCGCCCCGACTGCCTTTTATTAAAGAGGTCTTCTTCGTCGTCGCCGTGTCGTCGACGAAATACTAGTGCTTGCCATTCAGGGGAGCGCGTCTATTTTATGACTAGTCCACACAAACATTTTACATTTGTAAATATGAGTTTCTCAGAATTATTTAAATGGTCATGTGTAAGCTAAAATAATATAGAAAAGCGTCATCAGAAGAAATCTATATTGAAAAATTGTGCCCATGTTCCAAGTTATATATTCACTTAACCATGAAAGAACAATAGAGCCAAAGTTTTCCGGAGTCGATCTTTCTGTCCAGCGGTCTTAAATATATACTGCACTCTGATAGATCGAAATTACATTACGTCTATTAAGTCTATTAAAGAGGTGTTTGAAACAAAACCATTAACGCATTTACCAAATGAAAAATTGAAAATCACAAAAGATTCTGAAGGAAATCGGCGAGAGGATATAGCGAGGCTTATAACAGGGATATCGAATAAATCCAACAAAAATTTCTAAGTTCGAAGACAAGGCTAATAGTGACGATCCAATATTCACTTACTTATACACATTATTATAATTTTATTCAAAGACCAATTTTCTATCATCGTTGAAACAAGCCCTGCATTGCTTCTATTGACGCCTCATTCAACTTCTAATTAATATAGAGCCAAGCAGATAACTTTGTATGTCACAAAATGAATAATAACTTTTTTACACAGACTGCATTGTATGCTCTCGTAATATAGGTTGCTGTAACTACATCAAAGCGGTCAATGATCAAAAATAGGGAAAAACTTTGGAGTAATTTTTGTAAAACTGGAGCATTTTTTTAAAGCATTTGTGTGCTTGCAAATACAACTAAGAACATTATCAAGAATAACCCCATAAATTATCAAAGTAAATAAAATGTTTCAGTAATAATCTGAATATAAAGTTGTGAATAATTATGAAATATTATTAAAAATTATCAAGATTGTGATAATTTATTCTGTATATAAATATTTTGATAAACATATTTAACATTTTGTAGATACATTTATTTAAATTCAATATTTTTATTTACATTTATCAAAATGCAATTTATCTCATTTAAGTGAAATATATTGCATTTTTTTGCATCTCATGCATATAAGTCGAAATGTATTCCCAACGTAATGAAAAAATTCGATATAATGATGTGATAGACGCAAAGGAAAACTAATAGGAGATTTAATGTTCACGCATTTTGTAACAGATACGAGAAGAAGTGCTCTGTAATCATCTTCAATCTTCCTGTGGCCTCCCGATTAATATTTACTAGGATATTCAATTCTGAGTGCGTTTAATGTAAATTTTATGCCGACGGCTTAAGTGTTGAAGATGCCAAGGACAAAGTGCTCATTCCGGTTCCAGAATGTGCTTTTCTAAAATCTAAACTTCCCCTTATCTACATAATGAAGACGCAGGAACTGTTCATAGTACAATTAGGTATCTAGAAGCCATGATGCCACTTCAACTCAACTTCACATATAAAAACTTATGCTAATAATTTTTAGGACTATTAAACGACCTGACAGTGATGATCTGATGTTCTTGAATGTTCAAAACTCAATCCATATTAAAACGTGATTATGAAATGGATTGACAAAAACTTGGAAAGTTGAGAAGTGCAGGTATTATGTTTAATTTTTTTTTTACAAAGAAAGTGATCTTCGTAGTAGACAAACTTTTAAACCACTAACTATTGCAAGCCTAATGAGCATAAGTGACACATTGTTTTACAACACCATTGAACTGGTTCGACTATGATAAAATCCTGAATTGATTTCCCTATGTGGTCTGCAGTATCTATATTCCTTAGTTATAGTCTTTCAAATAGCCTGACTATTTATGCAGAAATATTCAACTGCATTGTAAAATGTATCCTTCAAAAATTGTATGAGCTGAATAGTAGACAAATCTTTTATTGACAATTAACTGAAGTTGAAATAAAGATCCATTGACGTCTGTTTACTCTAGTTCAACTTATCTAAGGCAGAAGATAGACGTCTACAAATAGATCCTCAGGAAATGCCCGTAACTCTAAGCACCAATTCAAACTATGATGCTAGGCTAAGTTAGATTTCCTTTCAGCTTCTTGACCTCTTCAATTAATTTCAGCAGCGACGATTATAAGACTTCTATAACATGGTAACAACTGATTTGTTGTAAAGGTAGCTAGTACCGGCTATACAAGCCTGATAAAAGACGATGAAGGACTGTCCAGCCAGACTGACTTGTATAGGCTCTTCGTCTCGCAACTAGGAATCATTCGTCTGAACGCAAACAACCATACAGCTATAGCGAAGATGCACGATAACATCTGAACCTTTAGCAGCTTTAAGTAGGTTCTAAACATACATATTTAGCTGGTCAAAAACTTCAGTCCTTTAACATTTATATAAGGAGATATAAAATGTATACATTAGGCAGTATAATGACAAATGATTCGTGTCCCGGTCGACAACTGATTTCCCAAAATGCCGAAGTATTCGGCCTATTAGAATCAAGTTGAATTCGGTTTACTTAGATCAACCGGAAATGCGCGTAGAGACCCCAATGGTCGCTGGGAAAACACCGATGTGGTAACAGGCGCTCGATTCCTATAAGGCCAAAGTAGGCTGGACGAAGCTGAGTCTCTTGGCTAGCGGACTTCCTGTAGTACATTCGATCAAAGCGACACCTACGCACGATTTAAAATTAATAGACACACAAAACGATCGCACAGGCAAATAGCGAAATTACTTGGGTTAAATTTGGTCACCTCTAGAAAATATCAAGAAGGATATGTTGGCATATGTAGGCAAATATTGGGTTAGGAAATTCTAGTGTATTGGGACATGGCCATCTGTGGAAATGCTGAGACCTGCATACTAACTTTCATTCCTTGCTATATTCTCAATTACATTTTTCCAAAAATTTATAAATGGAATATTATATCAGACAAGTCTCAATATAATTACCATGTAGCATAATTTTGACGTAATACATTATTCATCACCACATTCTTACAGTTTTGTCACGTACATGTATAAGTTTATATAGAGTAATATATTGTAGTAGTAGTTCAATATAAATAACGTGTCGTCATTATAGAAATAAAGAGCTTACGGTTTCGAACATACATACACATTATTTGTTGTGGCATTATCGCTACGCTTATTATTGTTCTTATTAGTCTTTCTTTGTCTACTTACTTAGGTCGAAAACTCCCGTTCCACAAAAGGTTATCATTTCGCGTCATATCCCACGTGTACCGCGCTTCGGGTCGCGAGCCCTGCTCAGCCCAAACATCGACGATTCCGGGCGGGATTCCGCCAATCTCATCCAGCTAATGTGAATGAAAGTAAAAAAAACCCATCTAGTCCATATTATTAGAAACTACATAAGCCTTAATGACGATCCTTCTGATCAGATTAGTTTCTTTATCTTCGTGCCTGAAAAATCATCAGCCACCTAACCTGAATTAACTGATTATGTGAAGGTTAATTAATTTTTTTGGGTATTGTTGCGCACATCGTTGTGAACGACCTATTGCTTGTGGCAACAGCTGAACTTCAAATTTATGTTAGTAAAAAAATAAATGTCATATTAATAATCGCGCATATTATACGTGGATATTTGGAACGAAGAAGTTTGAATAAAAACCAGGTTTGTGTATCTTGAGCAGTTTACTTGTTTGTACTGTACGAGGATTAATATTTAATGACAGCTAATCAGATGCAGCATAAGACAAGTAAAATTCACTATAATAAAAGACTATCATATACAGATGTGATTAAGCAGGAGATATATTTAATCTATATGCGAAAAATAAAATAATCCTAACGAAACTAAAGAGAATGCACCAACCTCTTTGTCACGCAGGTTCAGGTCTCCCGCAAAGAGTACAGCCGTATCTGTGGGGATCTTGTTGATGTTTCGGAAACATTTTCGGAGTTGTTCTTTTCGCACATCAGAAAACTCTGCTGTACTCTCCAAATGAGTATTTAAAATAAACAGACTGTGGCGTTTCTTAAACGAAACCTAAAATGTACAAGTCGTAATCCAGATGTAAAAGGAAATGTTGCATATGGCACACTTCGGCCAGTTAATTTTGATCAGTGTCTACCTCGACAGATTTTTTGTAAAAGAAAAAACATCAAAAAGTACATAAGATAATTAAACATTTCTAATTAAGTACTTGCGTAGCTAGAACCGTGGCCAATGCTGATGTGCCATGACCCTCTTATTGTTTTTGGCACTGTAAATTTCCGAGCAGATGAATCCTCAGTAATGTAATTCAAAATATGTTTACAAAAAGGACAACAAAAAGAAAGTACTTAGTTATAGCTAAAAACTGTACCACCGTTTCGACTTACCTCAACGACTTGAAGTTTTCGACCCATCGACGAACTTGAGAACTCAAAAACGCGACTATTACCGAGCTTAATACGCTTCTTGTGAACCAAAATGGCTGTGAAGTAGTCACTAAGACCTATGGAATTCAACAATTGATACGACCTTCTTATATTGGCTTCGATGAACTACAACATGAACATTTTTCTTACCAAATATTATCACAAAAGTCTGTACCATACACGCCTTTCAAGATATAGATTGGCAAATTGTATACACACTCCTTACGCAAAGTGGCCTTGATCTAGACAAGACCAAATGCGACTTCTATCAACTAAATGATTCTAATTTTAGAAAAAGCAACTTCATATTGCTACGTAATGATTATTGACGGAGTTTTCGTGCATCAAATGTAATTTGATCATCTCTTGCTAAGCGAATCATATAAACTAGAAAGAATCAGGACTGGTATTAGTCATTATTAATCGGCTATTGGCAACGTTTTCCTCAAGAGGACACGAAACGCAATGGATAATGCAAAAATCCCGTTTCCTGTTTTCTCTGCTATGACATCCTGCGTTTCTCAACAATAACACAGAACGGCTACAAAAACGTTTCACTAAAAAAAAACTACATTTTATAGTATATATTACAAACCCAACGGAATTCATAGAGATAATCATCATCATCATGCACACACTTTTGTTGAACACAATTTGAATACCGAATAATATTATAATACCTTAATTATAATACGAATAAAATTATAAAATAAATAAATAAAAATAATAGCATTTATAGAAACAGATTGCCTGAATGTAAAATGTGGTAATCTGATTCCAAGTTTTGCTGAATCAGATTCAATGTCACGGGTGTAACTTCCTGAAGCATGGCGATGTCTGCTTGCGCCCTGCGAAAAATAACGAGAAACGAGAACCTATCCAGTCAATAGTTTTTCAGAAAGACTGGAATGGCAGCCAACCTAAATCATTCGATCGGAGGAAAGATATACAAGCAGGTGCAATAGTCTTTAGAAATAGGTTTAAGACCTAGGCAACTAGTTTGACTTAGACCTGACTAAAAGCAATAAAGTTGTTTGTACAATCTCTACTAAATGAATAATCTCGGAAGAAGATTAATGTACTTTTTGCTCTAGACAATGTTTAGCATTACGGAGAACATTATATTCTCCAGTCGGATTAACAACAGAACTAGAGAAGTTCCATATATATTATTCTTGGAAAACATCAGAATTCAGCTTCGGAAAATGTGCGTATAGCTGTGGCGAAAATTCATCGAGACAGTCCTACTATATCGGACTGTAAAATGCGATATTTGGTGACACAGAGGAGTTAATTCCAGTTTATGCCAGGTTTAGGAAAGTGCTGCAAAGTCTCTCTTGTTTTCGGTCGGTAAAGTAAACGGGGCTTTACATTAAATCACATGACGTCTGTACCAAAATGACTTACTGCGTTTTACATTAGTACGAGAAAATGACATTTCAAAGGGGTATTTCTTATCGTTAGAGCTACAAATATCGAGTTTTTAGATAAACACGTAGTGCGTACACGGTAAATCTTCGGCTAAACTAAACTAAATTCGAATAAAAAAGCAGCGAACGGACCGCCGAAATTCAACGTAAGCCATTCAATATAAAACAAATGGTGACAAAATCTAAGGTTCTTAAGTTGTGCAAGCGCACCTTTTAATGATAGAACAAACGTTGTTTGTGCGCAGTTCAACATTCTTTGGATCTAGTCCGTCGATGTTCCACGAAATGACTTTCATGAGATCGTCCGAAAGTTCTTCGTTTTTCTGGTCTACAGCCTGCTCATACGATTCGTCATCATCACTACTAGACAGTCTAACGACTTCACTGCCAGTTGCAGTCGAGGTTTCCCTACAAAAAAGATTGCCTTCTAGATAGACGAATTAATAGTGTTTTGCTTCTGCGTTGTCAACTTGATCATTTGGTGTATGAAAATATGCAAATAGAGAGTCAATATCAATTTTTAAAGTAATGCCGCAGGTACGAGAGTTAGCTGCAGGTCAGCTCACAATCGTGTCCAAACTCCGAAATGTATTTCATGAAACAATTCCTAAATCAACAAGTATAAATCAACAACAGGTATAAAGACGGTTGATGAAATAAACTAGGTGGATAAGCATATAGTCTTCGTATATTTCGTCACACCAAACACCAGTATGGACAAATAAAATTCAATTTTGCAAACTATCTTTCTATTAGCTATTCTATATGTTACCCTGCGGATTTGATTTTTGGCGGGGGTTCGCCTCGATTTCGTTCAGCAAGATCTTCGTAGTATTCCTGGATAGATCTTTCCAAATTCCAATTTCGATCCTGCAGGTAAAACTGCGCCAAAGCCTCGTTTGTATCTGTTACTTCAGCGAATTTTCGGCAACGTTCGGCACAAACTTCCACCGGAGGAAAGTCGCCGGGCAGTTCTGTATCACTATCCACGCTTATGCTTTGCCTGTTGGAAAAAAGCCTTTTTTTTTTAATTTGACTGTCTGAACCAAACAAAACAAGTCGGATAAAAACACTCGAATATTCTGAAACGAACAAATAGTTCAGATTAGCTCGCTAAAAATAATTGCAATACTTAACGCGAGTTTCTCGGTGAACAGGGGGAGATCTAAGCAGACTTTTGGGCCTGACAGAAATAGCCGATGAAAACAAAATAACCAGCTTGTAGCCTTCATATTCAGTTGGAATAAATGTCCACTTCTTAAATCACTTTCAATCTGCTTGACTTTCATAATAACAACAATAATAATAATCATGTGTCAACATACATGCGCACTCTAGTTTTACACAATTTAGAGCACCCAGGCACGGCCAACGAAATAAATCTCTGATGACACTAAAGATTTAGCATATGATTGGACTACCGATGAAGTTCGCGTTGAATTACCTACGATATCAAAGTTAAACGTGCGCCGCTTAGCCGACTTTAGCAAACACCTCGTTTCGAAAAAGCGTAATATAGTTTCTACCACAAGTTTAAAAACAATAATTGATATAATTTCCGTTAATATCTCTGCCGACGAGCCATAATGGTAGTGTAGTCGTTTTCCTGAATTCTATTGTGTCCCACTTTATCGTGTTCCGCTAGTCCTACCATATTACATCATGTCAAATATTAAACTACATTCCGAGTTCGTTCTCTAATGTCAAATTGGCATTATGCCTCATAATCATATATCACGATTTAGCATCCCGGATCACGTTTAACGATACTGAATATCTTCGCTGATAAAATGTTTCATTAGTTCCGTGCAGGGCAGATATAAGAAATCGGTTCGTCAACACCATTACTTAGCAGTTATTGATTTCCGCATATAGAAAATAGAGCCCAGGCTAAATGTCAATATATCAAGCGAAGAATCTGCCTATGCAAGACAAGTGCCTGAAGACAAGTGGAAGCGGTTGCTTGCATTGGAGTGTCACAAAGTGATTTCAATGTTATTACACCACTTTGTATTGACTTTTAGTGCCTGTAGGTTTCAAGCAAAAGAAAAAGCTGGATATCTAATAAGCTCATCGTTTTAGTGGACAAAATTAGATATTATTGTCATGGATATTGATTGGATGTGTCCATAGCTTTTATATATCTAATTATAAAACTGACCGCCACTTTTAATTGGATTACTAGTATTGATGGTTCAATTATTGTATAATTGTCTTGCAAAGCCCCATAAGAAACTTGATTTTCTTTTAACTATTCTAGCTAGGAGACGTAAATAACTGCATGACTGATACACAGAGAACCAGCATTTCTTTTACGGGTACATTATTCAACTGCACCATCACCAACACAAAACCTTCCTGCATAATAAATACTGTCTACTAATAATGTGTTTGCATGCATATACAAATTTTGCTTTTTCTTATATATATAAATACGCTCGGTCTTGTCGCAGACGGAGGCGTTGTTAGCTGCTTTGCTTAACGCTAATCACTGTGATCAACATGAACGGCGTGAGAATTCTATTATGGCCATATTCACTTTGCACTGTACGAATCTCGAGTGCGGAACAATCATTTTCGGTTACCCTGTAAATTTTTTCCACACAAGCATATCTGTGAACTCCGTCGCATACAGGCCGAGTCTGGCTGGTTATTTTCTACGAATAGAGGTCAGTCAGTGAGACAACGTACTCATCAGACGGGGAAGGTCGTACAGAAGCTTCATCGTCGGACGAAAGTACCACGATGTCAGTGTCATCAATTTCCGAATTGTTTTGGTTACGTTTCACATTAGACATTGTTCCAGAAATCAGATTTCACGCAGCAGTTTCGACAATGTTCCCGAGATCTGTTTTTATCGTGTCAATCAACCGTCCACCTGTCGATCGAACGAGGGCTGGAAAGTTTTGAGTTTGGCGCCAATTAGCTGGTTTCGTTTTTCAAACACCCGGCGATCATGCTTTGAAACCCGACTTCAAATCTCAATACAAAATAACGAGGAAACTCCTCTCGTAGACGTCAATCAAAATGAGTCATTCACGAGGCATTAATTCGGCTTCTAACAAAAAATAGCCGGTTTGTTTCTTTTTTCCGGCAGAAATGTGAGCAGCCCCTTCGCCGTTTCGGCGGCCTTTCTGTCACTGGTCAGCTGACCATTAGAACAGAGTCCCGTGATCCAGAGGTGGTATTGCCCACTGCGCGTAAGGTTGATTGGTCAATTCTAGTAGACTCCGTGTGTTCGTAAGTGTGGTCAGTTACCATCGTGAACTTGGTGCTTGACGTACCCGTGAAGAGAAGGTCTACTCGAGTACTTCTGAAACGATCGTGTCCACCATACGGAAACTGAAGTGACATAATGAACCAGCAGTCACAGGGAGTCCAGCAGTTGCTCGCAGCCGAGCGACGTGCATCTGATAAGGCAAGTAGATTTGCTACGGATCAAATAGAAAGTAACGGATTGTGTCTATTTTGCTGAAAATATCAGTCCGCTGGACAACTGCAAAAAGTGCCGGATGACTAAAGTAAGTTTCCTAAGTGATATATATTCGAGAAGCGTAAAGGCGCACATCGTATGGGATCCACATACGCTACGAAGGATTACTAAAGGTGTATTGTAATGGTACTATATATTTTAGTGGTGGCTAATACCAAAGTTCTTGGTAGTCTCTGGCGAATGAACATGCATCCGTTAGTTCATAACGGAAATATTTGGTATTCATTAACGCTTGTTTGAGTTGATTCGAGACAGCTTACGCCATGCTTTTTATTCTCATTGCATCTTGTTTGCTATATATATTTAGGCTAGGAATTATCTACTCAAAAATGGTCAAGGGTTTTTACCGGTGGTCGTACGGTCAATCTATTGGTTTGAACGAATCAAACGTCCACTTGAATTAGCAAAAAAATTATATGCATTTGTTGGGTTGACACCGCCTGACTTGCACGCATCCTTTATTTGCTACATTCATAAAATTTAAATATAATAGTTGCTTCTCCTTCCTGTTGCTTTCTGCTTTTCCATCTATGATTACGTTTTTCGCTTCCTTTCTCCCCTCTCTCTCCCTCCCTCCCTCTCTCTCTCTCTCTCTCTCTCTCTCTCTCTCTTATATATATATATATATATATATATATATAGAGGTGTCTCTATTTCTCACTCTCTAAATTTCTAACAAGTCCTTCTTCATTTCAGGTTACGGAGGCGCGTAAGCGTAAAGCACATCGTTTGAAACAAGCTAAGGATGAGGCTCAGAGTGATATTGAGAAATTCCGCTCCAAAAAGGATAAGGAATTTAAGGTAGGTAAACAAAGCGATAGGAACTTTTGGATTAAGTGCCCCTAAAAGGCGTCACAATGACGTTAGCCTCTCAAGCGACGGTTCCTAGGTTTTCCATTAAATATATATATATATATGCCACATTCAACTTCTGCGTGTTTGTTCGCTTCATAAATTGTGACTCTCTCTAGGCGTACGAAGCCTCGCACATGGGATCTCGGGACGACGTCCAGAAGCGCATTGAAGCAGATACTCAACGTCAGATCCTTGAGGTCAACCAGCTTGTTGCGAAGAACAAGGAAAATATCATAGACAAACTACTTTTCCTTGTGTATAATATCGAACCGCAAATGCATAAGAACCATAAACCCACTGCGGCCTAGGCACAGGTTCACGCTCGTATTTAAGCCGGTTGTTGTATGCAACCGCTTCTAAGTATCAGTGGATTTTTCCTGTCAAAATTACGCTATGAATGGGAGAAAATTTGTATGAATTCAGGAGAGCTCGCTCCACAACTCTTTTGTTCATCTTCCTGTGCCTTGTGCTTAGCTAAACTGTTCAATTAGGGCACCGAATTGCTCCATATATTAATTTGTTGAGCACGGTGGACACATACTGTAGCATGTGTTCAGTGAGAGTAGGTATATATAGGGAGAAATGTATGGTGTTGTTATTTCAGTGTATTTCCCTTGCCATACACATTCAATGGGGTCTTCTGGAAATCTCAAGATAATCTGGATTAGCAGAAGGAGTTGGAGTGTGGAAGTGATTTTTCTTTGAAACAATAATGAGCAGATTAACTGGTTGTTTTACTGAGTTATGCATGTGGATAGGTAATTAGTTGGACGTGACTATCTTAAGCAGTGCGGGTAAACGTATAAAATATGACTTCTGGGCAAACATTAACACGACGAGCGTGTATTAATTTAGTAACATGTTATTAAACTTTTGAAAATATTACAATTATTCTCTATCAGGACTATTAATATCATTTAAAATTGAATTAAATGACCTGCGTTACTAAAAGTCAACCTGCGTGCTTTTACTTTCATGAAATCATCGTACTTTTTTAACATACGATGATAGCATCATCGTATGTTAACAAAGAAAGGCAGTTTCTTAGATCAATGAGATTTTGCTTTTTCTGGAATTATAGTTAATGCAGTGCATCGAATAGTATAATGCAGCAGGCTCAGAGAAATCTTAAAAAAAAAAAGAAATCTGTACCTATTTCTAGGTTTGTGTCATAGTCTTAGCGCCGGTGAACTCCGAATGCATGAAGCAAAATTACACCCAAAATTTCTAACACTAATAATATATCGTTATTAGAAATACGATGTCTGTCTACTCGAAAGCCAACCTGACATGATTAGCTTTTTTTGAACTATGGCCATGTTCTGCGTTCATTCTTACGCGTAATACAGTTGTAAAAAGCATGTCATTTTATGACGTAACATCTCCGCTTCGACGTGTATAAGTAATTTTAAAAATGTTTTCAGCTGGTATTGTCTCACGATCTTCTATTGAAAAGAACACATGTTTTTATTTCTGTGACAGTGGATATATATATCCCGTCATTCTGTATGATGTTTCCCCATCATTCTACTGCATGAACTATGCAATTTCGCCAGAAGGTTTCGTATTGGTGAAGTTTTCAAATTAGGCGGGTTGTCGATCTGTGTCGAAAGTGCCAAATACCTGACCTCATTTGTTGTTTTTTTCTCTTAGTCTGGTAATTAAGCATAGTACACGTTGGGATCAATTGTTCAATTCGTAAGAAACAGTTCTTAAAGAGTTAGGTAGGGAGGGAGTTTTAAAAGACGCAGAGCATTTTCTTTTTAATGAAGATCTGGTCGGACCGTAAAACCATGCTTTCGTTTCTGGAATCATCCACTCCAATCTCTGATTCATGATTATGTACAAACACTACCTCTCATTATCGGTAACGATTATGTGCGATAATTGGCTTTTACGGTTGTGTGACGCTTGACACTAAACGAGGTGTTAAGCTACAACGTTGACTTGTAATTTCTTGTCAGACTGAGAAGGTTCAAAAGATATCTAAACATCAAGCTTCTGCATAAATCCTGTATAAAAAGAATTTAAGGCGGCTAACGACGGTCATGTGGCTACAGCTTATTTTTTCGGCCAACTGTTGTTTGTCGGGTGTCTTCCTTCAAAAGTGCCTTCAGATCGTGGCTATTAAACTCGAACGATCGACCATAGCAGCTGCATCCTTTAGGTCCTGGACACTGTTTTCAAACCTAAAAAAACACTCTTAAACAGTTTTTTTCACGATATCATCGTTACCGCACACAAAAAACGATTCAGGTTTTCGCCGATGTTTTGTGTTAAAAGGTGTCGAAGACGCATATTTTTCACATGGAACATGTATGTTTGAAGATATCTTTCAGGTCAAAATTGCTCTCGCAACACAATATCGCAACAGCAAGTTGATATGAGAAAAAAGAGCGTTTTCGAAAGATATATAAATAAGAAAAAAGAAAAAATCGATTTTTTTTAATGCTGAAACCGCCCTCCCAACTTAACTGCTAATGTTTGAGGCTCTATGTCAGGTCATTGTTCAAACTCGGTTCCTACTTTTGCCCAGGAAACATGATCGTTCCAATTAGTAATACATTTTAGGGTAATCGGTCGGTTTCAAAAAACTATCTGTTGATGTAATTACGAAAAAGTTACTAAAGTGTTCCCGCTTTCTTTCCATTTGAGTTATATGCGTCTACTTTGTCTTTTTCTGAAGAACAACGTCGCAAAAGCAAGACTCTTAGTCTGTTTGGACCCATTTCAGCTCTCAATGCAAACATTGATAAGGCGTGTCCATCTTTTTTTCTAAGATACTATACGGAAGAGTCTTTTAGGTGTTGCTATGGTGGTACCGAGAAACGCTTTTAAAACAACATTTATAAAGTGTACACGCCATTAATCTCTAGCCGTTCTTTTGTCAAAATAATTTAAAGATATGGTCATGTGATCTATAGAACTACTCATTGAGGAAAGAGTTAATTTAACTCAAAATAAGTTAGAAAAAAAGCGCTTTTTTCAGGAAAACTATCAACTGTGAACCGCTTGAAGCGATTTGCGATTTAACAAAGTTTAATGAAAGTAAATAATGAAATAGATAATTCATTAGGAAATAGGTTTAAAAGACCCTTTTCTCGCAACGGCCTCAACATGTAAACTCTAGCAACTCGTGACACGACGATCATTGAGTTGGTAAGTTTTTAGCCGTTGGATAAACATTTAACCCCTGCTGGTAGAAATGGCAGAAAAATTGATAGACAACGCGCTTATTCATTATTCAGTTCAGACGTAATAATTACGTAATAGTGTTAGAGGCCCCATACAACCAGGTCAGATTCAATTAAATGTTTCTAGTTTTATGCCCCTACTGCCTTAGCTAAGCCTTGCATTAAACGGATCGTTCCTTCTGTCACGAAACAAAATAGACTCACGCCCGGTTTCGCTCTAAACCACCTCGTGCATCTTTACGTTTAGTAGGCAAACAGGTTTCTGCTACGCCGTCACGAGGGCGGTGCTACCATGTGCTTAGCTAACCACAGCTTCGAATGAGGGAGTTTCATTATGAATGCAGGTACTTATTTGTATATTGAAGCGCTTTTAAAATCTTCTCGTTATTTTTTTCAGCGGGACGCTGACATACCCTAAACAGCTGATTGAATAAAAATGTGAAAAAACACGCTTTTCGATGGTGTTCAGTACAGTCCTTCTAGTAAATTCGTGTTTACCCACCTATTGCCGAAGAAGATGAGTCAATCGTCGAGTCCAGTTACGCCGTTAAACGACGCCGAGAGGAAAAGAGCTCAACAAATAAGTGAAATCGGCCCGCCTCATTCTTACTAATATAATTGGCTAACTAAATGCACGCGGGCGCTATGTGCCTGGACTGAATTCATGAATCCTTCAGGTGTTCAGAACCTAAACGCTGCACGAATCCCGTGACAAACGCTGCCCCATAAAAAAAATTCGATATCATCCATAGAATTAATTTGTCGATATTCGAGTGCCTTGCTTAAGACATGTGAATGTTACGAACGGCTCAGTTTAGTGTATTGTCATTGAAAGGTTGCGAGACTCTTAACTAAAAACAAACTTTTGTGATAACTGAATTGTAAAGTAAACGCTTTTAGTGAAGTCAGTGTGTTAGTTTATTCTTCACGTGCAAGCATGCATCATAATGGTCTCCATCACCACAACCAAAATAATTATTATTACTATGGAATATATGTTATAAAATTTACAGGCTAGCGGAATGTATAACCTAATGCCGTTTGAATGAACTTGCATAGTTGAAGCTAAATAAACATTTGGTGCGTAATACTACCATTTGCCTGTTTGGGTCAATTTTTAGGTTGTTTTATTCATTTAGTAAGCTCTCGAATGTATATCCGAGTAGGATAATACAACGCGATGTCCTTCGAAGAGCCTTTGTAGTGATGGAACATATGCAGAGTGTTGTGAGCCTATAGAAGAAAAAAAGCTGTTGGTCCAGATAGGGTCTGCAACGAGGATCTAAAATGCACTGTCGTTCTGGCAACGTGCTAGATAGCACCGCTTCATACTGGTAAAATTCCAATTCAGTAAAAAGATGCTACTCTGTTAGTAATCTCTAAAGGAAAGCGCTATCCAACCGGTTATCGTTATAGCGGGAAATAGCGAAGAAAAACGCATGTCGTAATTTGCTTTTCGGCATTCTGACTAGGGTACTGAACAGCTACCTGGACGACATACACGCTCTCTCAACAAAGTAGCGTGTGTTCCGGAAAAAACGCTCTACAAAAACGGCTCGCAGGATCCCGACGTCGAGAGAGCTCAAGTCACACTGCACGACCCGCACACGATGTTCGTCGACTTTAAGCCAGTCTCCGCTCAGAAGCAAGGCTGTGTTCACGCTGGCCGAGGTGGATGTTCTAACGGATGTGTTCAACGTTCTCACTACGATTCTACAGGAGAGCAGAACAACCACTGACGACAGAGTAACCGCGCTTACGCCGTTTGCACAGGCAAGGAGCCTGGCTCAGGGCAACAACCGGAGCCGCTCGTATTCTCTAACTGAAGAACCTTTCTTCTCAAATAAAAGGGCGAAGAAATCAGTCGAAATCATTTTGTATGCAAACGGTTTAGTTAAAATAGTCTAGTTACTGTTGTACAGGCTGTAAATGAATGGTAACGGTTCCAGACATATACTTATGTATAGTACACATGAAAAGAGTAATACCCGTAGATTAATTATGTTAACAACAATATGAAATTCAACTGTATAATATGTCGGTGTCGAAGCAGTAACTTGAACGACTCATCCTCTGGCTACGAAAGGCCTGGGGCCGTTGATTCGAACACCATTAATGATACGTAATGCATAACATCTATTATTAAATAAAGAAACGTATAATTTAATAATGCAATCTATCAAATTCTATTTATTCGCCTTTGCACGTTCCCACTTTGTGAGTATTGGACCGTTAATATACTAAGCGTCGTTGAATTGTATGCGTCTAGCTGAGTTTATACAACTTGAGCTAATATGCAATTGCTTGTACATTAAAGTGCCTCTATCAATGGGCTACTCATGCAAAATAATTGTTTTGAACTCTACGTTCGGTTTTACGCGTTAGTTGGACATTTATAATTTAAAGGGCTCTCCCTGTAGCACGAAACGGAGTATGTTAGCAGCCGGTTTCAACTCCGAATTACCCCTCATGTGCCCCCAGATTTAATAGGCAGACGTATTGCCACTGCACTACAAGCCACGGGAGCGGCTTCTACGAAAATACAGTCTGGATTTGAATAGTTTCTTCACCCAATTTCTGACCCAAAAGGGGCGTAAATGTTATTATAAAAAAGTAACCTGTAAAAAAAACTTGGGACAGATGTTCCCTTGACATTCGTTCGACAGTCCTCATTTTTTATCCAGAGATTTTTGTGTAACGCTCTTATTTCGCCAGAAGGATAGGTATTCAATATCAAAAAAATATTGATCATTATTATCGTTCGGTATGATTGTTGTTAATTCAAGTTACAAGATAAGATGGTCAAAAGTTATAGACATGCAAAAGCTTCTATTATTGCTACTATATTTGATTGATGATAGATGACAAACCTGATGCAATATTTCAATGTAGCAGAACCTTTTAGTTGATAGATGCACTCAACCATAACTCAACTCAAACCTAAAGCTAGGCACAGTATGTTATTTTTATGCAAACGAAGTGAAAACTCAGTAGGTGAAAATAAACAATTAAAAGAACTTCGTTTATTCACACGTATGTTGTAATGTTTATGTTTAGTGATACACCAGCGATACTTAAAGCAGGGACTTCTTTCAACCTATGCCCTACGATACGCTGTCGGTGTATATTACATTTCTGATCTTTTATTCGCAGAAGATTCGAAGCGATTAGGTTGGCATATTGGTTTCAGCCGACGATAAAGAAAGGTATATAATAATCTAATTTATAAATTAATTAAATTCAAGTGTCAGACCGCATCAGTTTGCATGTGCTCCACCGGGTTAAAACCCGAGGCTATCTGACGGAAAGTTTCTACCGTCATAGCTTACTGCATCTTTTGAGTGTCAATAGCTTCTACTTAATAGCATACTATAATAATTTTTCTGATAGATTTTTATTGAATGCAAGGAATTTCAGGGAAAGGCAAGAGACCAGGTTGAATAATACTCAATAGCACACCGATGCCGATCTTTACCGGAGGATCTGTAACTTACAACAATGGGAAAATCACTAACCCATTAATCGTCTGTAAACCTGACCTGGAAATGCATAAGAAGCGGCACTTCGAAGCAGTTTAAATAGAGATTTTGGGGTGGCACGAGCGTACGCAATACCGCACACACACACTAAGACATAAATATAGCCAATGGACGTAGCGTTGGTCAGAGCATGGCTCTATTTATGGCTTGAGACGAACTTAGGTACTAAGTTGACAGTACTCTGTTCAAAGACGCTGTTCACTGTTTTCGCTATGTAAACATTAGCATCGTTTGATTGTCGGACGTTTTACACGGTTGGAGTCAGCATAGTCTACTGAAAATTATCTGCGCTATAATAACAAATTCCTATATACGTGTTTGTCGTGTGGTGACCGAGCGTGACGTTTCCTTGTTTCGGCATAAGGAAGAGCTACGGCAAGTGACGATGAGTAAGCCTGTTATTTCAATTAGGTACATTCAATTAACATGTTGTATAATTGAGTTCGACGAATATGATCGGAGTCACTGCTATGAGTTTCATCTATAGTTCAATATGCGCATGACATTAAAGAAAAAACATTATGTCATCAACGTCTAGTGAACCTATCTATTGAATATAATCCGTAACTCAGAAATGTCTAGAGTGGAAGTCCTACTTAACAAAGCCTATCAGTAAAGAAAAAGATATTCTAATAAAATATATTCTTATTCTTGCTTTTGGTGGCTCCCGATCACTTTGGGCAAAAGGACAACGGATTGAAAAGCAAAAACGAGAAAGTAAAAATCATGCTTGTTGAGCGGGTAAATTCTGGTTCTGTACGATAATCACCTCAGAAAGCGAACACTTACTACTTCAAGGTATTCGCGCATACAAATCCATCAATTTTACTATTACCAGTGAAAATAGTTGTTTATGTACGACATGCAAAAAAAGAATATTCTAAGGCGTCTAAAATGAAGGGTAGTTTTGATTCGGTAAAAACGAGCTAGGCATTGTTGTATAGTGACTTCCGTATTCATTTTTTTCGTTACGAATAAAAAAGATATATTTCGTTGAAACTTCTCTCTACTTAGGGAATACTTAGCTTTGCGCCGCATTGACATAGCGGAATTACGTAGTAAGATTTTTTCGCTCTCACCGGAACTAAGTTATAAGTGTTCGGGGTCAGCTAAAATGCCTCAAAGCATTTGAAAACGATTAGAAACTTAACAAAAAAGAAAAAAAAAACAATTGTAAACAGAATCGAAGAGCAACTGTGCGCAGTTGACAACTTTGCAATACTAGCTTTTAGAGCTATGTACTTTAATTGTGGTAGGTTAGAAATGTCAGACTTAACATTTCAAGACAAGCATTGCAAGTTTACAATGCTAATTAAACAAAAGAATAAAATTCGGTTGACCCACTATAGCTATATAGATGAATATTTTTTATTTTTAGGATTAGAAAGGTCAGGAAAAGAAAATTAAAAAAAAAGAGATGAGAAAGGTAAAAAAAAGTGAGATCAAGTGGCTAATTAACGATTTCAGAACGAAGCTTCGTCTATTGGAATAATAGGACCTTCAGATTATATAAACTTACATACAGCTTACTCTTCTGGGTATGATCCCCCTCTATATTATGACAATATATAAAAAGGAATCCAACTGTTAATGCCCCTGTCCTTATTCAGGTATACTCAAACCACTGATGGTGTACACTCGTTTGCGAAATGTTTACCCTTGCGATTTACATAAATAATAACATTGCATTGTATTGAACGACAGCTTAAATCCACACAGCGAACATATGGCTCCCTTTTCTTTCCCGTCTACGCTGTGATCATCCAATAGCAATTCAAAACGAACCATTTTCTATTTGCAGTAAATCTTCTCCATGTAACCAGTCTGTTTGCACACATCGAAATCATTAAAGTCAAAGTAACAACGAGCAACTCATTTTACCATCCCTTTCTGCACCAACCTGAAAGAAAACTAGGTTGAAGGTGGCTTCTTCCCTCTATTTTTTTTTTGATAAAATTATGAGCGTCTCATCATTGTAGAAACCGTTGCTTTGTTGATGGCTTTGGTGCTTTCCGCCAGACGGCGCCTTCGACAGTGTCGCTGTGGTGGATCGCTGCACTCTTCATTGAAGCCTCCTTGCCACATCTCCGTCGCGATTCATCATCAGCGCGGTGAGGTCGCGGCGACTGTGATGGCTGGAGTTTCCTTCTTTCTCTCCATTTCTGCTGACTTCGGAACGGAACACTTCGTGAAGAGCGGGCGAAATCACTGCCTAACTGTGTCCGCTTTCTTTAGTCAAAGAATTAACAGGCACTTTTGTGTTAAAAACTTTTGCACAGGAGGAGCAACCAGGTACACTGCCAGATCATCGCTAACTGCCGTGGCGGTTTGTTCGACTGTGTCTGACCCAATTCCGAACTACTCCGAAGCTACGGCGGATCTGAGCTGAGCCGGAGCAAAGACACGGGGCGATAGAGCTTCGTGCGTGCAGCGAGAGATAACATACCGTCACATATGCAAGTGTTTGTGCAGTGAATGAATAATATCGGTAGCTCTGTTAGCCGGTGAACTGAACGAATTTTGCTGTTTACACCACAAAAAGTAAAAAAAAGTTCTCAGACGAGGAGAGTTACTCGCGCTAAGGACGACCTACAATTAAATACGGTCAGATATTCATGTACGAAAAATTCGTGTAGGAATATCGGGGCGGTTTGGGTGCTGATACTTCTAGAGCGACAATAGAGCTTGTGGTTCAACGCAACGCCGTGGACTTCTTCAACCCTGTGCGCAGGTGACGTGTGTCAGTGAGCTGGCTTCACTGCTGGGGTGTGAGACGGACAAATTACTGGGGGGGGGTTAAACTCAAGCCAGACAGAAGAAAAACTGACCCATAAGTGAGTATCGCGTCCCAAAGATGTTTTTTTTTTGTTCACATATATTACCTATCCTGGATACTTCAGATATAAGTTTGGTAGACTTAAACAATGTTTGTAATGAAAATAATAATTTAATTTATACGAGCGTGTCTGGCTACTCATATACATAAGTATCCGCTGTACTTAAAATACTGTTTACTTAGGCTACGTACACCTGAATATAGCTCCTATCATGAAACATGAAAGCTCTTTCACACACGAAACTTGTGTAGTGTGACGTGGGCAGATCTTGTCTCTTGTAAAGATGAGTCAATAAATAGTAGTAACATTTTTCTCTATCCCGAGCAAATAATGCTATGTTTTGTTAAGTTTTTAGACTACAAATATATCAGTTATCGCCTTCCTATACATAGAAATCGTACATAACGAAAGCGAACTCCTTATAAGTGAAATCCAAAAAACAATGTCGTAGTTGCGATCTAGATGATTTTTGTTTTCGAAATCAGGAAGTCGCATCAACGCTTGTAACACACTTTACCTTTGACAGAAGTAGATGATTAACTGGGATGGTTTAGTTGTCAACGTCAGGCTGTGTGACGTGTTCGATGAAAAACGAATGAACACCAGAACGCATCTGGGGATTACGGAAATTCTGTTCGTGTCCATGAACTTTTATAGTGAATGACGCGTTCTTCTGCAGTATATGCGCAAACCATAAAGAAGGAAGTAACTCCGCTTATGGGTTAATTTCGAAAAAGAGGAACGTTGTTCCTAAAGATAATAACTGGCCGTAAAATGGAAATACGAAAAATAACAGTACATTTGGTTGGTTCGCATGTCTTTTAAAACCGTCAAACAATATATATATATATATATATATATATATATATATAAACTTAAATCTTTTCTTTTAGATCGCAAATCAATTCATGATAAGAACTAATACAACACCAGCAATGCGTTTACCGAAGAAATTAACCACGGTGTCTTTTGTTATGCATTCGACATTCGTTTTAAATTTCTAAATTTAGCTCTTACTTGAACCACTAAGTTCAGTAAGAGTAAACAGTTTTAATCATGCGTATTTTTTCTGCGGATGTGTAGGCAAGGCCGTGCTATCCTTGTCTAATCTAAATTCGATACGTTTCTGGTAATCGGCTGATAACGCGTAATGGTCTGATTGAAGTAACATGCATTGAAAGCCTGAAAACGTAATATCACCTGTTTTAGACGGGTACTTTCTTCGTAACGACATATAGTCCTTGCTCAAAAGGAGACCTACTGATTACAGCCGTATCTTAGGCAACTGAACAGAGACAACGAACGGAAGTACAAATACAGTCATTACGTTTGTTATAATGTCAGCGTTACCCGTTATAGGCTATGTGTATCTGTCGGCGAAGCACGTATGTTTACTAGAAAGTTCGTGTTAGTATGGGTTGAAGCGTCTATGAAAACAAAAATCTCTGATTGAACCAATTGATACGGGCAGAAGATCACGCCAAATAAAGCTCCCAAGGACAATTAGATTTCGTTTCAGCATTCGACAACGAATCTGGCAGATCCGACAAGAACACTTCTAAATATTGCAACTAGTCGTGGTGTTTTCGGAAAGTATTTATTTTTCTATAAAAGACAAAACAACGCTCCTAGAAGCTAGACAAATCGGATAACACGTTGGACTCGCAAATGGGCCTCTAGCTATACGAGCTGCAGATTCCAAGTCGAATGCCAAAGCAAGTCTTCCGACGATAAACCTTGTCAAAACGGGCATGTGCCTGTCTCTGTGTTGAAGACTAGAATTCTCTGACGCGTTTCTGTCCAATATAACGATAGTCGAACTGAACGGAATAAAAATGCAGTTGGAAAAATCGTTTGGCTATAATATGATGAGAGCGTCTGGCAACGCTGGCAAACCGCTGGTTCTCGGCTAAGCACATACGAGGCGAACGGTAATAAACGAGAACGTTATCGATCATTTAAGACACTGCGACTTTTTCACATGATCGAATTTAGCACCCACTCTGAACAAACAATGGTCGTGACGTGTTTGCCAACGTAACGTATGGCACGTAATGTCAAAGTCAGAGTCACTGAAGCAGAAATGCTACAACACCAGCTTTACCTAACTTGTACCGCGATACGCTCGCATCTGCGAAACTGTGCATATAATTAGAACACTGATGTAGTTGGCTTTCATTCTTAAGATAGCGGAATAAAAGGAATAAAGAGGTACATCTGCAACTTTATTATTATGTATGCGTCGTTCTGTGATTTCAACTTTTCCTCAAAAGATTCGTTATAAAGAGGTTTTATTCGACAGCGTTCAAAGTTGTTTACAAAGCATTTCGATTATATACCTGTATCGTTCAGCAAGTTAGCCATCGTAAAAGTGTGCCTTGTACAGTGAGCGTGTAATGCGGTCGTACCAATGGCTCTTATTGCATGATGGCGGCGGCTATCTATTTTTAAGCAATACTACGATATTGTTGTACGCTTAACTCTACTTGCAAACTATTTGCATGTGATACAATTATCAATGCTAGCGGCCATGTTTTGTTCCAGCAGCGAATCGACCACAGCTTTAGTTCAAGATTTAAACCATTTACGTTTGAAAGTAGTCCTTCTGTGCGTACGCTCGCTTAAGTGTCGCTCAAATACGTTACGTACAAAATATCAATGATGCTTAAACAATGGCTCATTAATAGCAGGCCAAAAATTCGCAAAATCCTAGAGCTCAAAACTGTCGTTAAGTTCAGAACTTGGAGATTTGGTCGACGCAATTGCCAATTAATATTCTCCTTTCTAAAACTGCTATTAATTTTTGTGTAAAAAAAAACTAAGTGTACAAAAAATGGCTTTTTGAGTTATTTTGGTTCAAGTCCCAAAATCGAAACCCGACTGAGGATCTTTTGATGTGCCTCATTAACGTCTGTTTACCTGGTTGGAAATACCACAGAACGTTGATTTCAGGCAAAAACTCTTTTACTGGAAATTCGCTCAGCGCGGAAAGATTATGTCATAACTGCTCTTCACTGAGCTTCTAAAGACGACGCGCTGTTGCTCCAGAAGAAACTGTTTACACCAAAAGTGGTGGAAGAGTGCATGTTTGTTGCCGCAAGTAGCTGATATACGTGTATAGCCAGCGCGAATTATGCACTGCCTTGAAGTATGTTTATTTTTGAGGTCTGGTTTTCTACAATACAGTTTTATAGATCTAGAAGGCAGCTTTCGTCACTCGAAATTCTGACCATCCTGACCAGCCTGTACCGGCAACGTGCACTGAGCTGACCACTAAAACATTATTTTACTGCGTAATTTGAATTTTTCAATAAATTCATTTTTTGATAAATATTCTTACGTTTGCGCACCTCTGCGGTATAATCTGGACGTTACACTACACTAGTACAAAGAATTCTTCCAGTCGATCCAGGGGCTTTATCCCAGTAGTCAAAGAAATCCTTACATACACTAAGCACTAACAAAACCAAAAAAAATTATCTGGGGATGTCTTCAGTCGTTTCGCTATTTCGCTTGGTCCTAAACAGGAATACGCCGTGGACACGGCAAGCGCTAATGTAGAAAAGACGGATTTTCCTTTTACTGAAACAACGATATCTCTACTGTGCGACTGTTAAAAAGCATAGAACAAATGCGGCTATACGACCGACTGCTGGTTACCGCTATTGGCTACCGGACCTCATCCGGGTTCAGCTTCACATCATTGTTGCAGACGCTCGAGAACCGTGTAACCGTGTAAAAGTGGTTAACCTTTGTCTAAATATAAATGATATATTTTATACTATTCAAATTGGTGTAGATTTAATAGTTGCGGATGAGAGCCAACAATCGAATCAAAGGCACTGCATCTGGGAATCAAATGTAGCCCAGACCGGCTTAAGCAGATCTTAAATGCGGCATCAGATTTTCTATTGCGCGAATCGTACAGGTTTGTAAACATTTGAATATAGATAGCAATGCAAATCCGGACAATTATATGTCCATTTGTAATGCATTGTAGTAAGCTTTTCGAGTCGGCTAGAATGCAGATGATCACTGTTTGTCGCAGCGTCTGAGAACGACGAGAACGTAGACGGCAAAGAGACCGTACGTTTTTATGACAATGTATCTGTATGACAAGTTAGGCAAGGCTTATGGCAACAAAACCGGCTTGCTAAATCTTCGAAATGTATGTATAAACTAGACATCCTCACATAACAAACCGATCATATAGCACCTGTGGAGCATAAGGCTGCGGGCTAGCTAGGGTGAGTTGATATGTTTAGACCTGGATGTGGATGAACAACTTAAACAGGCTGAGGTAGGCGATTATTGTTCGATACCACCATATAGACTGAGGTATTTGCTATTGCTATGTAGGGCGTAATGAGGTGAAGAGACTACGGGTACGATTTGTTTAGTACCTTCCAAGCCTTTTAGGCCAATCGGCATTTCTGCCCGTTTGGCATAAAACACGGTACATGTCTTCGTAGCCTTAAAAAGTTCAGTTGTCGTTGACTCCAATTCGCAGAGGCCAGTGCACAGACTACGACAGCTTTGGAAACGATGCTTGTCTCACCTATTTGTAAATTAACTTCCCACCAATATCAAGACGGTGATGGGCGAAAACGAGCTGTTAGTTTCACGACGTTAGAAAGAACCACCATCAGCAGTTTGAAACAACGCTCAACAGCAATAGTACCGAAGGTGAATTCGAATAGTTAAAGCTAAATATTATTAAGTTGTCTGGAAAATTTGGCTGAACTTTTCGAACTTCTTCACAGGTAGGCTGGTTAAATATATGTGCTAGTGTGTTTATAATGACACGAAAACCTTTGTTACTTTAGCCTAAATAATGTTCTTTATTAAGCACATCATAAACAGATTGTGTAGTGTCTGTGTTTAGCAGCAGACAACGAGAAGATGCATAACCATAATTTGTGTTAATGTGTCGACAAAGTACCAACCATAATGAGAAATGAGAGAAAAGGTCCGTTGTCCTTAATTTTTCGTGCGACATCCGATGCCTGCCCACATTTTGCGGATATCTGATGGTTGCTGCTAACTAAAATCTCATAAAATGTACGTACTAGTCATCATCAAACGCAGTCATTGAGGTCTGAATCCTTGATACTACTAATGCCACAGCTACTGTAACCACCAAAACAGGTACTTGCCGGGCCTTACCCAAACGATCTGCGGCACCAATCAAAAAGTTTCGAGTGCGACATGGTGATGAGCAGACACTAAAGATAGTTTTAATCTATAGTTGATTTTTTTTCTGTTGAAACGATTATGAGCAATTAAGTGTCAACATGAGATCTGGTTACAATGTTAGCCATGGCACAATTCCGAATTCCCCGATGACAAAGCTTTAATGTCACTTCATCGGGGTAGCAATCATCATCTCGATCCACAAGGCTCTCGGATGGGCGATATCTGAATAAACGTTTCGATAGTTTATATCCCGTAGTGTGTTATGTAAGTTTAAGTTGTTACCACTACAGCATTACGAGGCGCGATATCTGATGGCCTTAACGGTATTGCAATATTTCATCCGGCGACTGTAAAAACAACCAACCGCTCGGCAGTTTCGCTTAGGAGTAAGATTTTTTTTAGTAATACCACAACTTTCGAGTGCTCGGTACACTCGACAGTGTCCACAGATGCTTCTGTTAAAGGTTAAAATTCGCGAACAGATCAAATTGATTTAGCTAGCGAGTTCAACCCTCGTACATGTTTTCTTCTGCAGACATTTATTTGTTCTTTTATTGTTTACTTCGTCGTTTGACAAAGCTATACTTCCCTACAAGAAAAGATCTGCGAAGATTACCAGTGGTGTTATGCTCCGTCGTGAACCGAGACATCTTGATACAGCATCCGGGCCGATTTTTGTTAGGTAGCCTTTAAGATACCTTCAGCTCAAAGTTTCCCTGTACTGAACGAAGGTTGAATGGGTTTATTCCACGTGAAGTATTCGTGGTGAAGAGTGTATCTTCGTGCACAGAGGAACTGTCTACGTACGAAATGGCTAATGATTCTTGCGGCAGCTAGTTCTTAGAAAAGCAGTCGGATTTGTCGTCGTGTTGAGTCCTTGCTACCCAACGAATAGAACAATCCTAAATTATTAGTTAGTATTTGTTGATTTCACTTAACGATGATATCATTCAAGGTACAGTCAAATATTTTTCAATTAAACCACGTTGGCAATGAATCGCGTTTCATTGACATAACTATAAAATAGTGAGCTGGATACTATGGAGATTATCTTAAAGTACTGCAGATCCAAGAGTTAGTACGACTTTGTTCTGTCTTGAATGTTTTTCTGACAAAAATTCACTTATTCATGTATTTCGCGCGAACGTATGTCATAGAAGAATAAATAGACCTACTAAAAAATCTCGATACAAGAGCAGAGAATGTTGATACAGATTGTGAACTTTTTTTGGGTAGAATAAAGCGAAGAAAAGACTAGGATTTGTCACGGTTCCAAATTGTAAAAGTTGCAGTAGGTCTGTTAATTATCATTTTTAACTTCTGCTAACAATATAGAACACTATTGCTTAAACATTGTTGTTAAGCGAACTTTGCCAATTTACGAGTTTAGTAAGTAATGAGAATTAAAGCAATGTAACAGATCTTAAGAGCAATTTTGAACAATAATCTGTTTTTAAATATCCACTAATCGTTTACCGATCTTGTGCAAAAAGTTGCAAATACTAAGTCAGATTTTCCGTCGGTACGAAATCCAGTGCGCGCATCTCACGATTGTAATCGGAAGAGACTCCAGAACGGTTAGACATGACCGGAAGTTCAGACAAGCTCCACACATCCGGTGATAGACCAAGTGAAAAGCGAAATTTTCCTTTGTGTCCTCTCCTATTATATCTCATCAACCGGAAACCCATGTAGATAGTGAGTTTCGGCAAAAGCCACTGAAAGTAGCCGCTATTTTCTGTGGTTAACGATGAATTCGGCCGTAGCGGCAATGACCCCCTTGCATGGGTGAAGGTGAAACTTTCGCAGAGTGTTTGCCCGTAAACATTGTTTGATAGACGAAGATGCGGAATCATTTGACGCGGAAAGCGTATACAGTGATCGTGACGATACGGTAGGATCCCTGACCGTCTGAAGGTTAAGGATAACCTTCATGACTATAATATCCCTAATATTTCAATGGATAACATGAAACAGAGCAAGTGCGTTACAAGATCATCTGATTAGAAAGACTTGATTTATTTGTATTGTTGCTGACTGGTCTTAGAAGATTTCGATACCTGAACATACGTTAATTTCCAGCCACAAGAGGGATCGGGGCTGTTCAGGTTGTTATTAAGGTAATTTAAATGCGCTGGATGTAGTGTTAATTGCCGTTCCAGATCATTAGTCAACGGATGCTTGTAGAATATTCAAACGTTTTTGCAAAAGGGTGGCGATCATTTACTCAAACAAGTGTTGATAAAAAGGTAACTCGAAGGGCATGCTATAACGTAGCGATCTGAGGCATAATTCGAAGATCGTTTGTTGATGGTTGAGACCAGAGAGTGGAAATACGCGTTATTTATGCGGTTCGCATCGGAGTGTTAAGCGACATTATGGCAGTCTGAGTTGACTCCGCCTAATATTGAAGAAGGCTTAGAGTGGAAATTTGGCAATCTAACAAAATTCCAAGGAAGCTTATAGCTCGATCTGTGAATATCACTTTAACAGCTAAGTTGTCATTGAGGTACATGACCAGAAGCAAATGGACAATGGTACTACGTAAAAAAGCTACATTTTAATCAAATATTCAACGTTCAGATATTATTCAAACGAGAAATACGTTACTGGGCTGGTAAAACTTACGAGTTACATTATCCAGTATAGTAGTTAACGGACCTTCTAAGCTACATGATTCAAAACATTCAACGTTCACTCTCGGCTTAAATATGAATGGTCCAAGTGTTTCGTACCCGTGTATTTAATGGCTAACTCCTAACTTAGATACAAGTTGCGCCTAGTCGATTTTGTGATTTAGTTGTTATTTTCGTAACTGAGAATTTATGATGAACTTATCACGGAACTTGTCACTAGCAAGTTTTTTGGTATACACGCTCGAAAAATTTGTTTCGGGCGGCTTATCCCAGTCTCCTCATTTAGGACAAAAAAAAATGACTTTGGCATTATAGAACTGCTAAGAGAGGGTCTGCAGACGAGCGATAAGAGCGACTGAAGTCACTGTGAGCTGCTACGATATATATTTAGCTTTCCGTGTGCTACTAAATAGGAAGTGAGCCCCTGGCCTGAATCATTACGTGCTATCATCTCTGTGGTCCGCGCCAACATAGAGCATACAAAGAGATCCACCAATCTAACTCGAACGCTTGTTATGACTGAGATCTCAAACAACGAGCCCTGAACCGTGACTGTGTTGTATGACACGAGATGACATGACTGCTGTGCGTACGACATACAGGCACAATTCGACTATTAGGTTCTATGTGACGAGAAAATAGGTGAGCTCAGACGCTTCGAGCAGCACCGAGAATCGTACAGAGGCAGCCTCCAAAAAGCTGTGCGCCATTCCTCCGTATCCGAAATAGCTAGGAACAAATGTTTGCAATGTACCTCGCAGACATTTGCAACGATGATCCAATCGCAGATTCCCATCATTTGTTTCTTAGAGAATTAACTTGCGCCGCAAAGGACCACTTTAGAAATGGAAATGCGCCAACGAGCAAACGTCCTCGTATCCGAACAGAGACTACACCCACAAAGGGACATCTGGTGGCACAGGAAGCTGCGAAAAAAATGTAAGCTTATTTCAGAGGAACTAAAGGTTACGATGGCAATTGCGGAGAGACAGTGTCAAACGATAATGCCTGTCGAAGCCGACAACAGGCAGATTAAAGCTGACATTGCTGCGCTCAAGGCAAATGACAGGTGAAATCGATTGCTAACAAAAACCTCTCTCCGTTGACCATGTCTACCCTTGAACGTAGAAGAGTACTGAGTATCGCCAACTATTTTTCAAAATACCGAGAAGTTCGATGCCTATGGAAACAACTTCTAACTTTCAATTCATATTTCAAATGTCAGGAGATTATTCCGTGGTTCGTCGACAATTAATGAGCCTCTTCTAAACATATAGTAACTCTTTTTATAATATAATTTACAACTGGCATCGTGCTGGCAACAAATCAGCGATCGAATTCGTCAACATTCAAATAGAACTAAAATTCTTCCCGGCTTAACCGCATCAGTCGCCTGATACTTCATCCAATGCGAAGACGCTGACTAGACCGCAAAATCGACTAACTCACGAAATTCGGTTTTGAAAGACCCAACCTGTGCGCCATTTGGGCAACGCGGACAGTTTTCGAGAAAGTGGACGAAGTTCACATCGAAATGTTTGTCGACGAACTTACTGCAGCACCGGTATCGGCTCAAGCGTCTTTGTGGCCCGTTAGACTCAAGGCTAGACTGTATGCTAAACACGAAAGGAAATAATAAATGCAGTATTAGTTTGTTGTGCCTGTGGGACAGCAAAGGCGCTAAGATCTTGTCAAAGATATGATCGCTTTTTTTTCCTACCATAGTAGTCAGTAGCTAGGCCGCTGTTCAAACTGTTGCAAAAGGCTGTACACCGCTATGCATTACCGCCGGCAACATGCGAAGCTTCTTTACCAAGTCAACTGTCAACAGCGATCGCAAAAACATATTGGAACTAACGAGGAAAATGCCACTGTAATAAGGGACTTTACCATAGAACATTATTGCACTTCGTTGCAAAATCATTGTTTTCTACCAGAAATAGCCATTGGGTATCTAAAGATTAGGCTTTGAGTTGCCACATGATACGCAGTTATTTTGGAATCTTTCATAACGTGTTCGAAACGTTTATCCTCATGAGTTTGATGACTCACAGTTCTCTAGAACGCTGAAACCAAACGGGAAACGACCAAAGCAATCAAGTGAAGCACACGCGGGTATCCGCAATGATTTCCACGCGTCGACGGAGGCCAGGAAAGTAAGTTATATCTGAAGCCGCCTTCGGGTCGGTTAGGCTGACTCATTTGATACGGTCGTCTTACTTTTCTTTCGAAAGTCGGATTACAGCCGGCTATCGGGTGTATGCAACACTGATAAACATGGATATATTATGGACATGGCATTATGTTTAACAATTCATCTTCCTTTTTTTTCGAACTCGGTGAACATTTGTCTATTTTAATGAAAAATGCAAACAACACATTATTTGGTTATATACATATCGTGGGATTCTCAGTTAAGCATAGTTCACGTTAATTAGACCTATGATATTACTGGAAGTTTACTACAACATAATTTAATTAGAACAATAAAAAAAACATCTTCTATTCTATTCTAACATTTTGTTCTACATTCTAAAATTTCTATTCTAACATTTGTGTTTCGTATTTTTGTTATGATTTTAATTTAGGTGTCTTCCTATAACAGCTCATTTGCTCACTAATTGGTTCAATTTTAGAATTTAACAAGATGGCAAATCGAAAGATGGCCGTCGCGGGAACGTCAAACGGAACCGCGACCGAAGCGCCAATACAAAGTTTCTTCTGCGGGAAATCAGCTCTTGTCACAGGCGCGTCGGGATTTCTGGGCAAAGTTCTCGTGGAAAAACTGCTGCGATCATGTCATGGTCTTGACAATATCTACTGTTTAATACGTAGCAAAGATAGCGAGAGTCCTCAACAGAGACTGGAAAAAGTCCTTGAAGCTCCGGTATGGAATGAGGGCATTTTTACTTGTTATGATTACGTTAAAGAGAATTTACATAGTCGTACATATAGAACGTTTAGCGAGTCAGTAAAAATGACAAAGAATTGGTTTGCAGGTGGAATTGTTTGAAAACAAAAGGTTGCCAACCAACGAAAAGATTTCACCAGTAGTAAAATGTGGGATGCAGTATTAACTTCTTTTACGTAATTGCTCGCGAGTAATTGTGACTGCTATGCCCGTTGTTCAGAAAATAAATATAGAGTAACAAATGAGGGTTCGTTCTAACTGTACCAGGAAACAGTATAAAAGAGATAAACAAAAAGTATATAATTTCGTTTGTATTTCTTTTAACCAACAGATATTTGAACAGACGCGAAAATGCGGTATTCTAAGCAAAGTTGTCGCTATTGAAGGCGATATTCTCGCTGATGGTTTGGGCCTCAGCGAAGAAAATAGGAAAACACTAGTTGAAAGAGTCTCCATCGTATTTCACTCAGCTGCCTCAGTGCGCTTTGATGAACCGCTGCGAAAAGCCATCGACATTAATGTACTTGGTACACGTCGGGTACTTGAGCTCTGTCGCGATCTGAAATCGTGCGCAGCATTCGTTCACGTGTCGACAGCGTATTGCTTCTGCAATCGAAATTACGTCGGAGAAGAAGTCTACGATGAGAAGATCCATTATCAGAAGGTAAGTTATTTACTTATATCAATAATACAAACATTGTACCGTACACGTTTTTTACGTCTGCTACCAATACTCCTAGGCAGTTGTTGTTTTGTCAGACGATTAGCGTCCACCACGAACCCAAACGAGTCTACACTTGATTTTGAACCTAGACTACATCACTAAGTGTTCTCAGGTTTATTAGGTAGACACGTTATTACAACCTTAGCTTATCATCTATTTGTTTAAACATCAATTCATGTTCGTGTCATACAGCATGGGAGTCCACGTCTCTGAGCACCTCTATAATATTAGTTTAGCATGCCACAACGTCTTTGTCAATACGTTCCTGCTGAATTTGTTCGGATCTGGAGTAGCAATCGATACTAAAAAAATATTTCGAGCCTTTACGTTAGGTACTTTTTCTAACAAGAAATTAATTTTGAAACAAATTGTACCATTACTACATTATTTGTTAATTTTATGAACCCTTTGACGATAGCGTGAAACACAGTCTAGCCCTATTATTTAGTTCGATTACAAAGTACCTTTGGCAGTCTAAGTTCAGCGATATTCAGCATATTCGATTGAATATAAATAGAGCTCGTTTGGCTAAACGCAGGCCCTGCTTATTCCAAATAATCATAATCAACTAAAAAAAAAAACGCATTTTCTGATCAACTTACAGGTTATCGATGCATCCGAATGGATGGATGATGAAACCGCAAAGAACTGCCTCTCCGTTATTATGGACAACCGACCGTCAACATATCACTACACAAAGGCTTTAGCAGAAAGGTTGCTCGTTGAAGAAGGACGGGGAATACCTATAGTCATTTTAAGGCCGTCAATTGTAACCGCTGCCTGGAGGGAACCACTTGCTGGCTGGGTCGATAACTTTAACGGGCCCGCCGGCTTCGTTATAGCAGTAAGGCGAAATCAGTTTTTTTTTCATTATGCTTATTGAAGCCGGCATTATAGTACACGAAAACATTCAGTCCATAAAAACAACACATAAATCATACTAAATTTTTCAGTAGTGCCCAAATAGAGCTTAGAGCCGAAAGTTGCATGGTGTTTAAGCGGAGGGTCAGCCGAAACAAGTCATGCTCAATTGTACTTTTCTGCACGTTCAATTTATTTGCAGACTGGCAAAGGTGTACTACGTACAATGTATATTCGGCCTGATAGTGTAGCTGATGTGTATCCTGTCGATCTGGTCACTCGAATGATGGTCGCTTCGGCTTGGTATTGCTCACAGAAGAAATTCGTATCACCGTATGTTATAAACTGTACCACTGGACCTCTTCATCAGTTGACCTGGAGACAGATCTTCGAGTATTCAAAGCCAATCGTTTTAGCCAATCCGTCTATGGAAATCTTTCGCTACCCCGGCGGTTCGTTCAAAGAGTCGAAATTTTGGAACCGTATCGCAATGGCACTCGATCATTCACTTCCGGCATTCATAGCGGACTCGTTCGCGGTTATGTTCGGACGCAAGCCTATGTTAGTTATTTTTTTTTCATACCAACTAGTACAAAAGCGGTAACGCTCAGATGACAACCGGTGTAGTTAGTATTGTGATTTTTCGCGCTAAACTAACCGGTTTCTTAACGCTCCATCTCTAAAAATGTAGAAATTAACGTTAAAGATTAACGTTGATACAAACAAATCTTGTCGAGCTTACCATCCAACTTTAAGCCAAGCGATGCGAGTATAGATAAAATAAGTTGTTTCAACCTAGTTTCCTTAGACGATAGATGTGCCAAAAAAAACTTTGATTGGCTATGAGACTAATGCAATGCTTTTCCACTTAGCTTGGGCGAGGTATATGGAAAGATTCATCGAGCCATGCATATTCTTGAGTACTTCACGACACACGAATGGGAGTTCTCGATCGACAACGTTCACAATCTACTGGACCACATAAAACACCCAAAAGATAGAGAAGACTTTGACTTCGATATCAGGTATGACCTCAGTCTACAAAACAACAGGGGACTACATTTTGCTACAGCCTTAAATACGAGTCTAACCATTTTCATGTGTCCGCTTTTTTGGTGGTCATCTTTGGATACTGTTTCATTCACAATTGTCTTAACTGTAGATACATTACTGAGCAAATGTGCGACAATGATGAGATTCTTTAATGGCTCTCAATTGAAATTTGCTTTGGCAGACCGATGGATTGGCTATCGTTCCTCGAGCAATACATATTGGGCGTACGCAAATATGTCCTTAAGGAGGATCCTTCGACCATTCCGGCGGCTCGGGCCAAACTCAACAGGTAAGATTTTCCTAGAACCATTAAATCTTTTTCTGCGTGCTATTGCCACAAGTTGACAATGTCGATGTTATTATGTTTTATTCCGGCATGAAGTCGTGTTTCAGATGAGCGAATCTCACTAAGAAACACTGTTGTCTATCCACAATTTGCTTGTTTAACACAGCTTTTAGTGTGATTTCGTTACTTATCGATCTTATGTTGCGGTAGTTGTACAATATATACATTTGTTCGTTTTTTTTTTTATTTACTTTCTTTACTAAATGTTCTGCTTACTTGGTTAAAGAAAAACTTTTTGAATGCCTACAACTTGTTTTCTTTTTAAATTTTTTTATTTATTTATTTAAATGTTTTAAGTTATTATTCTCATCGATCGGGTACTGTGCAGTAATCTATTGGGCATCCAGCTACTATTATCTACCTTGGACACCATTAAAAATAGAGAATATCACTAATCACCGTCTCGTTGCGGAGCTTTCGTAGTTGGGGTTCAGTCGTGTTTGTTCAATGTTGTTCGTCCTTCCTACGTGTCGTTTGCTTGTACGGTTGGGTACGTTTTTTGTACGCGAATGTCTGTGTGTTTGCATGAGGAGCACTGCTGTTTGTTGTCTGAAATATGGGAATTTCAGCAAAGGTGGAAGTAAGTGTCACGACATTAGCACCTCAAAGCGAAAACCTGTGGGAAGTGAGAAATACCCGGAAAAACGGGGACCCTCGTGGACGGACCTGACCTCGCAGGCCGCGAAGGGCGAAAAGGCCGAGGGAAGGTGAGGACATGCAACGGATAACAACAGCATTGACTAACACAAAGATCGTGGGAAGGTTAGCCGCAGGGATTAGGCAATTAAGTATGATACTTGAGGAATTTAGAACTGACACGCGATCAATTTCGGTACTAAATATTTAAGGTTATCCGGAACTATTTAGCGGGTTGGCGTCCTAATTTTCATTTTTAAGATGATTGAGCCAATAGAACAAAAAAAAAACTGTCGTTTTACTAAGGACCGCCTTGGTCATTGTTTTTATTAATTTTCAATTTATTTCACCAGTTTTCTCGAAGCAGAAGCTAAATCACGAGGTGTTGAAACATTCAGCACTGAAAGATATCGTTGCTTCTAAACTCAGCACTTTTTCATAGCACTTAATTAACTTATAGTGGTAGACAGCCGAGGTTCTGATAAGAATATGTACTGCATGATCGAAGTACGTAGTTCGAAAGTGTTTTGGTAGCTCCGAACAACTAGTCATAATGTCATGTAATAAATTTTAATAGATCCTATGCCATGGTAACCGTTGTATCCATCTGTAAGAAATAACGGAACGACGTCGTCACTTTCTTGCTCTATGCAAGTACACCACTTGGTCGTAAGCAACCGACTGCCGTTTAGTTCCCCGGTAGACGTTTCTCTCTGATCCTGCTGACATTAACTGGAATCGTTGCTACCAACATGAGCATGTGAGTGTATAAAGCTTCGGTTAGCAAATAGCGTGAAACTGCAACGGATAGTTCTTGGCTTCGTAACTGGACACATTGCCGTTTGAGATGCAGCAATAGCTAAAATTTGAGTTCGCTTCTTCCAGAACCAACCGGAAGTGTATCTGCGAGTTTTTGTTTTACAAGATGTAAAGAGACGAAAAATAGCATATCTAAATTAGACAGATCAAATTGGCTGCCTAATTAATATAGCGTCCATTTATTTTTTGGGAAAATGACGTCTCCCAGATCGATCATTTACAAACTGAAAGATCGACAGTTTATGTCACGAGTAGCTCGAATCGAATAGATAATTAGCCTACAACTTGGGAGTAACGGTAACTGTAGAAAAAAAACAATTCCTTTATACAATCTATATTATTATATGAACATAAACTACAGCTTTTTATAAAAGCATCGCTCCCAGAGCTACATGCATGAGACAAAAAATAATCCTTCCTAATTGTGAAGCGCGCGATCGCCACATAATCTTTTATTCGATTAGGTTGAATAATAGGTTTTTGAGACTTTTGTACTGAATAGAAAGCATCACGTTTTTTTCTTGGGACAGTAAGTAATTATGTTATGCATATTATTATAATATATATAATAAAAAATAAAAAAATGCACGATTTTTTCCATATTTCTACTAAAGAATAGATGCCGCCAGATAGCAGCAGGTTTCGTCTTAATGGAGTTATTTCATCATGTTTGAGTTGTTAATCCATATAAAAGGTAGGTCTACAAAGGTGGTTGCCCAGTAAACGAAAAAAATGAAAACCCGTTAAAGCAAGATTTGAGAGAGATTATAGAGGTTCTAGCAAAACCTTTTATTCGAAGTGCAGGAAGGCAGCTTTGACAATGTATGCCGTATATGGCCGTGCGTTCACATAGAGTAATAGAACCTGTCCTCGTCTGTATTAAAGACCTAATTAATGCAGCTGGGCTATGGGTTCGTAAGAAGCAATTCGTAGTAGCGAAGTAGGCCCTTAGAGGTCTGCTGAAGATCTGGTTGGATCTTAAATCTCGGTTCCTTTCTTGGAGCCACCTACCCAATCCTTGGTTCATCTAGACATATAAACACCACTTCGTGACACCGGTGACAATTCTATGCAAAAATCAATCATTGCAGCCGCGCGACGCTTGACACCAAGCGAGATGTTAGGGAGAGAAATTGAGACACAATCCCTTATCGGATTCAAAGAGTTTTTCAGGTAGCCAAAGTGCAAGTTCCTATAGAAACCTAAGGGATTCGAGGTATTTAGCGACGGTCTTGTGGTTACAGCCCATCTTTAGGACCGATTCTCAAGTTGTTTGTCGGCCGTTTTTTTCAAACGTGACTTGCGATAGTTATCATCAAGCTCTGAGGGTCTTCTAGAATGGAGGCATCCTTTAGGCCCCGGATACCATTTTAAATTTTAGCAAACTACTCATAAGCCGTCCCTTTCACGAAATACATAGTACAAAAGTTGTTAAAAATACATTTTTCCACCTGGCACAGTTCGAGTTGTAACGTACTCATAACACAATGTCATTATGGTACGGTGATCGAACAAACAAAGTGCTTAGAAGTACATAACAAGTGAAAGAGAATGGAATAAAAAATCTTGTGAAAAAAAACGTGAAAACTTACTCTTCAACGTAATATTATCTTCTCTTGTTTTGCAGAATCTGGTGGATCGGAACTATTATGCAAATGGCTGTTGTGTATGGCTCGTTTCGACTTCTCATGCGATATTCGAGCAGATTCAACTTCCTGATATGGAACCTTTTCTCAAGGATAGTCATGTTTGCCGTCAGAATCAACGTCGCGGTACAATCAAGTTTTGGAAAGAGCTAAAAAAACAGGACCAGATCGCTAATAAATGTCGAAGCTTGGCCTTCTCCCTTATTCTCAGAACATCATGAAGCTTTTCATCAATCGTGCTGTTATTAATTAGTTTCACCCCGACTGTTTTTAAATACCCCGGGTTTTTCTATCCGTTGGGAATTGAAGAAAGACCGTGATTAACGAATGAGCGCCCCCTTGTGTCGCATATAACTACCCTGTTGCCACGTGACCATAGCAGAACTTCTGTAGCAACTCGGTAAGCTCCTACGGCACAGGCTACTGTGCATCTGCAATTTCAGCATGTTCGTTCATTTACACGCTTCAAGATAGAGTGTACTTAGGGAGCGTTCCATTGAAAACTCTAAAAATTTTACTTTCACAGTAATTCAGTGCGAGACAGGAAGTGGTTCTTCGCTCAAGAGCATCGCACAACTATTATTATTATTATGGTCTGATAGACCTAGCGATAATCCATTGTATGCTTCCTCTTAGCTTACTCAATTCTAAAATAAAATACACTTGCAAGCGATATTTGTATCAAATAAAGTAAATATTTCCTTCCACGATAAAGTACACTAAATAAAAGAAACAGCTAATAAAACCACAGCAAAATACGCGAAGAAGAAGTCGGCGGTTGATGCAGTCATACGGATTCGCACTTTATTTGACACTTCTTTATGCCTCAAATAAAATACGTCTATTTTAAGGCTGTTCCCGTCGAAAGCCTCGAGTTCTGTGGTTTAGAAGAAACTGCTAAGTGTTGTTTTTCGCGGTAGTCGAAATTTTTGGGCAATGTTTTAATGCCCGCATTTAAAATGAGTAATCGACGGTAATACATAATAGGTCGGTATAAGAAATGTGGATGGTTCAGTAGACGCCGCTGTTGGCAATATACTATAAGTATACAAAATAAAAGTCTATTTTGTTGTGACTATGTTTCCATTTCACATTGTTTAATACTGAGCTAGTTTTGACCATAATTTCGTTGCTCAAGGACCGTGATTGTAATAGAGGATGTTTTTCCAAAAATAAATATGCTTTCATTGTCAATGAGCTGAGCTGTCTTTTGATTTCACTGACTCTTTCTGGTTCCCTTAGATTTGCAGTTTTTTTTTTTTTTTTTTTAAATATCTTCTTTTTTCATAACAGCATTATCTTGGCTACGGCTCAACTTTCTGACACAGTTAGATTGCTAATACTAGTAAATATTTTATAGGATAAAATATCGGCGGTGTACACCGATAAGAGAAAATAGTCAATGCAGGCCCTGGTAGGGCTCAATAACTTCTCAATATTAGAGTAAAGCTTTGTGCGTTATATATATATCTATATATAATAATCGGCAAAATGTACACTGTTTTAGCGTCATTTGTACTCGGCGATAACAGCGCCGTCGTCAGCAAACTGATTTCTCTGATCTAATAAAACTTGGAATAAATTCGAAATCGCTTTGGATCAAAACTGAATTTGGAAGCGCTTGATTTTGTATTGATTACAGCCAGCCGTCTGAAGCTATGCCTAACGAAAATACGGAACGTGAAATATAGAAAAATTTAGAATATCTTTCAGATCGTCAATGGTACCACAATGTATACCATAGAACTCATATCAGTACAAAAATCTGTGTATTTAGTCTTCTAGCTCATATGAACAAATTGAGAAAATAGAAAAATCTCTAGCGCGAGGTTAGGAACTTTTCTTACTATATATTATCCAAGATAGTTCGAGACTAAATCTAGCTATGCCGAACATTCAAGCAATAAACGCCCAAGATGCATATAAGTTTATTCCAGTAATGGTGATGCCTCCGCTTTCTAAACTTATAGAAGTGATCTTGAACCTAGATTGAGCTTAAACACACTCTGTTTCATAGTGGACAAGGCCTTTAGCGATCCTAAGCAACGCCCGATAGCAATATCAGACGTCAAAACTCACACTGCCGTCATCTCCTGACCGTTTCCGCATTCATCTTTTTAATCGATGGCCCCTCTTATTATAAAAACTTCATGACGTCGGCAACATTTATATTTTCGCTATATCAAACCTATTCTATCGCAAGCCTGTTACAGTGTTTATTATAATTCATTCCCCTCTCTACATCCTGAGCTCTCTATTCGGACTTCACTGCATTTCGGCCCAGTTGGAGCTTTTCACCTCCGCCTGTCGCCATCAAATATTCACAGGGTCAGCTACCTACTAAATCTCTGCCAAACATCTCCCAACTGGGACAGCGAGATTCCCTCTCCCACGACTGCCCTCTCCGCTTCACCATCCTGACTCTTCCCATAAGGCGCCAGGCTGTGTTGCTCTGCCAAAACCCAACTACGGGTTAGATACCGGCAATTTTCAGACGCTTTTAGTACCAGCAGCTCCGTTGCAGCGACTGTACTATCGGTGAGCGAACGGCTCTCATCTAACTCGCGCAGCAGGCGTTGGTATACATTCCTGCTTTATGCGGGGATCGGGCGAAGAGTTTTTTTTTGCTCCACGTTTGTTTGTCTAGCACAAGACTATAGTGAGATAGTTCGACCGAACTACGGGACGTGTAATGACACAGCGAAGCAGCCTCACTGTTTGTGTGAAACTCGTTCGCGTCTGTGGCAATTTCGGCTGCGGAGGCGCGTGTCTGTACACTGTACACTAGATGCGATTTTCGAAAAATTAGCATCTCTACCTTGTGAGATTTCAGTGAAGCCTTTGAATCGCTTGCTATGTGAAGATAGGATTTACTCAGCTCAGACACTTAAGAAAAAGCTTAAAACGAAGCGAAACTCGAAAGCAGAAATAAATCCTCTACGAAATATACTTGGTAGAGAGGTGAAGCTGATGATTTGCGAAGTAACCCTGTATGTAACAGAGCGAAAAATAGCGTAACGAACCGCAGGAATGGCTATATGAGATAGGAGCTAACGATCATCGGAAAATTTTAGAAGCTCATCTATTGTTTCATCACAGTTGTCACTGTCGAGTTGGAAAAAACTAAGTTGTTTTGGAATACTTGGTTGATTTCGTGATCCCAAGTTATAACCGAATGTGACTGCCCACTGCTGGAACAACGACAGGTTACACAAAAGGTTCGTAGTCTATTTAATAATCACTCTTATTAAATTCTTTGTATGTGTGACAAGTTCTCGATGTGAGGAAAAGCAAATTGTACGAGAGTCTATCGCACACTCAGACATAGTAAGCTTTACTCGTAAATTTAACGCAGACAAACGTCGCGTTTCGGTATGACAAAAAGTAGTTACTTACTTAATGTTTGAACGCTCAACAGCTATGTGAGTTAACCAGTGAGGATCGAAATTGAAAAGCTGAACCCATTCGGCGATCAGCCTAATTAACTAGACATGCTGTTCCGGTCTCTCAGAGAATGGCATTGATGATCAATAACGTTCACCTTTCACGTTTTACGTAGGGACAGAGCCTACCGAATTTAAGTCGGTGGCAGGTTTCTCTTGGCGAAAGCCTAACTCGCTTTCTAGTAGAATTGAAGATGCATTTGAATACTATCAGTGTTCAGAAGTACTATATATATATATATATATATATATATCGGAAGCCGGCTAAATATCTAGTATATTACATATGTACGAATTACAAGGCCCAAAAATTTCTTCGATTTAACTACGCTCGCGCGAGTTAAATATGTTGCCAAAGGCAGCAACGTTCCGAATTTCATTTGTATTTTGCGAATAAGCCCCCTGTGCAATTTTCGTGTACGTGACATGAACTGTGTTTGAACGCTTTAAGTCTCCTACCTATGAAAGACCTGGCTCCGTCATGTTTAAGTTTCTAAACAAACTCTTTAACTCGTGCAGTGCACGAACATGTTTTCGTGAACGCGAAGGTCTGCATCATACGCTATTGATGCGAATTCGAGCGGGTTCTTGAGGACTGTCGCATTTTGTCAACTAACGCGTACCGTAATTAAATAAATAACGTACCGTATGAGTGTTAATTCAATGTTTCTGCATCTGCTCTGAATACTGTAGCATGGCCGAATTAACGTTCTATAGTGTGCGATTATTTAGCATTATTAACGCGAGCACGCGACACCAAACGCTCTGCACATCTTCATGTGCTCAGTCTTTACCGTTTTCGTCATTCTGATTGTAGACATGGTTACGACCTGCGTTTCAAGCACTTTATTTCTCCCAGCACAGCTAATAAAGAAGACAGTACGGTCCATATCGAAGACACTGTTGCGTATTCATCGTTTGGCAACGGCGTTGCTGTTATGCCGCTTATTCGCCAGATGGCCACGAGCGACTAGCACTAACGCGCGACATCAACGGCATCACCACCATTATCAGCTTTCCTTCTATCTATTTTAAACAGGCAGCCGGCTGCATCCAGTCAGACTCGATCCGCGCCGATCTCTACCTAACCAGAGTCACCCCCTGTCTGGTGTTACTCAGTGGCTCACGCACGAATTTTGCCGATCCCGGCCTGTGGCGGTTGCTTACGGCGTCACAAGTCCGGCCCAACAACGCGCGCGAGACCATAGCTCGAGAGTCAGCGACCGTCTGGCTGCCAGCGTTCGAGAAACGAACTGAGAGTTAGAACCATGCGCGTACAAACACTTCGTCTATAAGGGGGGAGCGGCTTTCTATGCGATCATCGCCTCGACTCTCTGCTTTCACCCAGACGGGTTCGCTGCATCGAGGTGGCGCGTGCCGTCGTGCCGATGGTGATGTGCCGCCAAACCGAATCGTCATAGATATAAGCGGCAACAGCCTTAACCTATGGCATTCCGCTTCGTAGTCGTTTTCGTCGCATGCATAGCGTGAGCTACGCCTGGAGCGTACAACAGTCAGCACACTAGTGGCCGAGCTCTAAACTATTGAGCACCCTTGAACGATGCTGGCAGAGGCTAGGCCGGCCCGAGAGGGGCCGGCATAGCTTGAGGAAGTTTTATGGATCGTTGCACATATAGTAGCAGCAACACAATGAACCGGGAGATGGCTAGAGAATAGCTGAAGTAAAAAAAAGTCGCTCTGACGAAAGGGGAAGCTCTCTCTCTCTCTCTCTCTCTCTCTCTCTCTCTTCTATATAT
>NW_019213565.1:350536-359452 GCF_002532875.2 Varroa jacobsoni | reverse complement strand
GCAATGTGTATTTTGTTGGCACTCGCTTTCTAGAAAACAATGATGTTATCATATACGTTTCCAAAATCTATATCATTCCGAGACTGATTGTAACGCATGATGCTTGTCTAGACAGTATGAAGGTCATGTGAAGACTAATTCTTTCTTCAGAACAGTGTTTTTTTTTTCTATTATAATTTTTTTTCAAAGAAGAGCGTCTTGTCCTTTGTTCGGCCAAGGTGATTTGGTTTTTTTTTTGAAGAGCATTTCTGTCGGCGAGCGCGCATAGCACAATAGACTGAATTCTTATTAGCAATTAACACAAATAGCATAATATTTCTTGATGAAAATGTAGGTAGTTGTGAGTAATTTATAGACTTGTGCCTTATAACACGAATCTCAAACGCGTTTAAAGCTAACCGCGTTTGTCGCCATTCAATGAGCATTTCGCCGAATCACGTGCTATCCTGATACATTTCTTTGTATTACTGTCCTTTATATTCTGCCACCGATCCACGGCCTGAATGTATGTTGTTATTCAGAAGGTAGTTCGGCTAGTAAGTAATATAAACTACCAAACTATCTAAGAGGGTTCCGAGTGATTTGCCCTTTGCTGAGAAGAGTTCACTTCTGTTTTTGTATCGTTCCCAGCCCAACGTCGTTATATTTTTAACAGCAATCGCTCCGAAGCTATTTCTTATCCGCAAGCACAATATATATAGCTTACAAGAACCTACAATCATTTCTATTTTTACTGACTGTTAATAATGTGTATTTGAGCTTCAAACATGCGCAGAAAGTTCCGCTCTAAACTTGACTCGTTTTTACCATTGTGCTAAGGACGACTACGCTGGTCATCTGAAGATCAGGAAGGAAGCGTATATGTGCTTCTTAACTAAGCTTACATGGACAGTTGCAGCTTGGTTCGGACATAGCGTGCTCAGAACCTGTATGCCGTCGACGAGTCGTCAACGGCAGGAGAGGCCTCTGTATCTACTTTGTTTATAGGTTAGGTCGCCACCTAGGTACGATGTACGACGATGCGATCAGCGACCGGCTTCACTCAGTCGACAGAGACAACTACCATGTCAGTGTGTGATCTTGATGAGCCAATGCCTGTGCCATTTGTCGGCAAAGCGCTTTCAAAAGTAGTGCTAACACTGAAAACTACAGAGCTGTGGTTCTCCATGGTGAGTCACACCGATGAAGACCACCGACAGCTGGTCTTCGCGAATGACTGAAACGACAGCGTCCGTACAGTCTTCGCCTCTCAAGCGTCCTGACGTCATCAGGCCTCAAGCCTGCAGTGTTAGATTTACACGTCAAACTATGTCGAATATTTTAGCAACAATAATTTATAATGGCTTGTAACCCCATTCAAAATGCAGCTTGTTTTTGGAACATTTTTTTCAGACTTAAAAATATAAGTGGGGAAATTAGTTTAACAAATGCATAGTAAAAAGCACATTCCAGACTGTTTTTCATTTTGTTGAATGCATGTTGCCTGTAGCATTCCCAAATCTTTGCCGAATATATTCCAGCAATCTATTTTGTCACCATCTTATGTACCAAACAGATGTTTAGCCATGTTTTTTCGTCTGATACTACCTTAGTTGAGCATTTCTTCAGACTATGTCCATTTAACAAAGACACGGCTTCTGTGTATATCCCTGTATATTCAATGACTAAATTTACAGAATATATACCATATCCACAATACCGTACATTTATCATAATTATATAATATTATCACTTTGCTAAAAATACTTGGGGTTGATTTTCAATCATACAAAGTTCACTAAAATATCACATCATGATATCCTCACTTGGCCACTATTTCTGCCTCCCGCTCAGCTCAAACAAAATACGCCACGAGCCAGCTTGACAAATCAATCAGCTGTCACGGCACTGTCATCGTCCTTTTCCCCAGATTGGTTTGGCTTTAGATCCTGTTTGTTCGTTTTTTATTTCTTCACGTCTTCCCATTTGTTAGTGTGGCTACCTCAAAATAGCCTTCGAAATCGCTGACAAGACAATCTATCAAATCTAATACGGTATCGTCCAGTCTATAGCGACAGGGGAACAATCACTCAAACCGACACAACTCTGCCGTAGCACATATGTATATACAGTTGCATTCGATGGTCCGTTGAAATTGTTATTGCTTCGTGTGGAACAATGGAAACCCGATAGATGAGTGGACCGCTTACCTATTTAGAGTTAAAGACGGACTAGACGATATGACGGACTTTGGATCAGAAAAAGCAAAAGACAAAGACGACTAAGAAGCTTTACGATCCGCGGAAGGGATTTCCTCTTGGTTGTTACCAATGAACCAGACTTGATGGACAACGATGTGTGTGTGTGTGTGGGGGGGGGGGGGGGATAGAATGTAAAAACGCAAAAGATGGGCTTCATTCGGTACCTCCTAGAAAAGACGTCCTTCTGCAATATTTACCCCGAAGCCGGGTTGGAACAAGCAAACTGCTGGCTGACAATTCACGGTGTTGGGAGATCGTTCAACTGTTAATAATGAGACGGCAAAAACAGCCGGGAATCTAGGATCTAGTGCAGACCGTTGGATTAGCTGATACAAAATTGGACTGGTTGTAATTATTAGAGCTTTCAATTGCCGTTCTTATTTCCTTAGTAAAATAATTAGACACTTAATAAAAATAACGAAGCATGATTTGTCTTCGTCGAGCCGATAGTCGTGAAGGCGTTAACTAGATCGTATAAAGTTTTCTTTTCGCGTCTAGATCTTTTGATTCCAACTAAGATGCTGGAACTTACTTTAACTAAGCCGTTGACGTCGCTTCATACCTGAGACTCTTCGAAGTCGTAAAATATTGCTAAAGAGCTATAGACAAAAATGTTTATACCGTTAAGGCTGGAAAATCTCTTGGAATCAAGCCGCCGTAGAACTCCATTAAAGATAATTCATAGATGTGACTTTCTTTTATTTCAACTGTTACGCAACACCCGCATTGATCATCATTACCTGCTGAGATGTACGTTGTTATTTAACATACGTTAATTCGTGTTCAATATCAATCAGTCGAACTTTTTTGCGGGACTGCGCAAAGGAGCTCGTCGCGAACAGTCGTCTAATGCAGAAAGAAGTCCCTCCTAGTACTTCCATTAATACGTTCGCGTTTTACCTGTTATATTAATACACCTGCGTGAGACGACTCCGAAGACGCCCGATCACCTGCCCGTTCCTTGCTGGCGTCTCATTAAATAATCTTCGAGCATCTGTTGTTCTGTGGTTTTGTGTTCGTCTACGCATATTCAGTAGAATACAGTACAAGCTTCCGCTAGCGATAGAGTACAGGTTAGCGTACCACAGGGGCATAGTGCGTCTCTTATTCATGCTGCCCGAAAAGCTGGCTTACATTTTAGCCAAAGCAAATGTACGCACACGGGCAGGGGGGTTCATTCGAAGGTTTGTCGAGAGTAGGTTGATTGGTGGCATCGACCAGGTGCCGGCATTTCCTGTTGCATACGTATGGGTTTTTAGTATCCAGCTGGCGTTAGAGGATTGCATCCGTCACAAAACTGTTGTCCGTCGAAGTCATGCGAATAGTTACAGTGTAAATCATTACTCTTTTCGATGTATAGAGCGATGATTCCTTTTGCCATAGTCATGCTGCGAATTCTAAAATTCAAACAGGACTTTATCAAACCTATAATAGTGTTCTCTTTTGAGGCCCTAATAATAAGGCGAGATAAATAAAGACAAATGTATGCTACATATGAACGAATACACCCAGTATAGTCTGTACAAGAACTATTTACATATAGAGGCAGTTCCTGCCGTATACAGCCTGGCCTAGAAGTAATGCTGTGGCATACCTTTATGGGACAATCATATATGCATGTGGTCTACAGATGTTCATTTAGAAGACAATCCCATGTTATTGCAGAAAATATTCCTTAATATATTGACGAAAACATCAAATAAAACTTATACCAAATCATTTTTTACACGCTTACGTAACCAGTGCTCTCAAATTCTGTCAACTGTCGGGTGTCATTATCTATATATCGCACACTAAGCGATATTAGCAGTTTAACTAATTATAATTAGCCCATGAACGATGTATTTATTTCATGCTACATAACCGCCAGTAGCACCAATCACGCAAAAACCCATATGCGCCTACCTAGCCAGTGAAACCGCCAAACTGACAAGCGCACCCGTTGAATCTGTCCCAGTGGCTATGCATTTTCATCGATTATTCCAATGGCAATTCAGCTGGCTGTCTTTTCACGAGCTGGTTGCGCTGTTCGTGATAAAGTATTGCCTATGTTCCTTGAGTGTCCTACTGGAAAATTGTCACTTTGGTTATTCCTTTGCGCGCAGTATCCTGAAGCAGCGGTGGCTGTTAAAAGAGGCAGGCATCCACTCCCACGTTGAGTTACGTTTCCCCACGTCTCACACAACTTTTCGATGATATTAGTTGGTTGACCGCGGAGACTTCAGCTCAGCATCAGCTTTATCAGCAATGGCTAAACATCTCAGCTGAAATTCATATCAGTACAACTGTAGGAGTATCAATACAACGTCAGTTGTGCATTTCTCCCACCCAGTCGACGGTTCTTACCCTCTAGTAAAGCAGAAACGATGTCTTCAACCCCCCACCCCATCCAATGTGAGCGCTATCCATCCCTGTTCACCCGTTGGGAACAGCCGGGAAAATTGGCTTGATGCATCGATTGTGGCTTCATTCGTTTGTCGCCTATTTGTGTTTCATCGTCATCGTCGTCCGTTATACGCTAAGCGGCTCCGACGCATCGCGGGTCTGTCGTAAGTAGGTGGTAATGCTTTGGCGGGTTTGAGCGTCACTATAAATTCGTCTCGAAATCCATGATAAAGAGCAATGGGCACCTGGAATTGAAAGCTGATGAATCACGACACGACTTGTTAATCCGTGTGAGTTTTCGATCGATTCATGAATTATGTGGTTTTTTGTGTGTTTGTATTGTTGATTGAAAATTTTTTGTGTGCTATTACTGACTACTATGTTTTTATGTGGGTGTGTGCGAAAAACGCAAATCACTGGAGGGAGTCGAACCGTAAGTGATGGCTATTATTGGCTGATTTTATTATGTAGGGTTCATCGAACGCCTAATTTGTGATCATTTGTTAAACTATATCTGCTTAGTGAGAATGTCATGATAGGTAAGGAGCGTTAGTACAATAAAGTAGTTGTATTTTATGTTAAATTATTCGATCTGTCCGTGTATGTGCGTGCGGATAGCACCCTCGAATATGATACGAGTAAGGTGACGGACCCCCCAGATTCGATAGAAACGCCTGGAATCAACATTAAAAGGTTTCTTTTTCGAATGTACTACATATGTATACGATCTGACATTGAAAAGCGGCTTCAAGACCGATAATTACCATGACAATTCCCGTTCACCGTCTTTTTTTCGAATTTGTTCCTTTTCGAAATCGGGTATTAGCATAGCTCACACCTAAAAGAAGCAAAGTCCTTCGCCGACTATTAAATGCTCACACGAAAAATGCCCTTTTTTTTATATCTTGCGTTTATTTCCCGCGTTTACCCTCACATCTGCTTCTCCACCTCTCATCATAACTTGGTATGATCCGCGCACCTACTATTGCTGTCACCAGACAACCGTTTCGCTAATAACGCGCAGATGTCGTCGAAGACGAACGCGTTCGCCTTTGCATTCTATCGCAAACATTACTTTTTTCCTTGTCACTTCCTGTCAGTTCAGCTTGGCTCGTTCGCATAACCAATAGGCTCTTTCCTACAACAAGTATTTAGTTTATTGATTTTGGCCACGCACGCCCTATTCCGCATCTAATATTTCTTCTTGCCGAAATACACACAGGGTTAACTGTAATTAACTTCAGTGGAAACTTAGACCGCAATAACAATTGGATTTTCAACTGTCGTATCTATAGCAATTGTGTCACCGAGCAGTTGTTGCTTTCAGTCAACCAGAGTCGTCGTCGTCGTCGTCCCCTGCTTTAACATCTTCATAACGTTGTTGCAACGTTCTCTCTATTATTATCAGATAGCGGCGTCATCGGGGGAATTTCGGCGACATGAATTTAGTGCTTGCAGTCGTCAGGTCTGACTCCGGTTTCGACCCGTGCGCGTCCAAATTGACAAAGCGCATTGGTTCGACCGACCCAATCTGCCGATTAACTGTGTTCGTTGCCATTGCGCAAACCCGAATCGGCTCAGTGGGAACGCAACCCGGGCGACAACACGTCATTCTTTACCGAAGAAGCAAGTAGGTAAGAAAGCAGTTAAGAAAATATGACTTCTTGTAAGAGTATTTCTGCGTGCGAGAGACAGCCGTTTACAGGCCAGCCGAATTTACGGCGCGAGATGCCAAATACCGTGGCGACACTATGAAGCTAGCATTTAGAAGCTAGCTAGCGGCATTGCCCGACATGGCAGTAGCAGTAGAGCTGTCTGCGCCCGAATTCGGGGTTCGGGTGGGAAAAAAGAGAAAGTTCCGAATCGAAATGGGTCTCCATAGCTACCACATTGGCGAGCGCAGCTACGGCGACTCAGCGTCATTTGATAACGAAGGAATTATAGGTAACCAATACTGAATGAACGTTTGAATGGGCAGTAAAAAATAAAGCATATAACTGTATGTGGCCATCAATGTAGTGGTGCAGTGATGAAAACGAGGGCATATATAATGAATGCTTTGACACCTACGCTGCGCTGAGAGGATTGAACGAAAATGAAGGAAAGACATTTAGGAGAAATATAGAAAGTTGTTTTTTTTTTTTATTTTACTTTTGCTTATAACAAAAAGTAGTATGAAATCAAAAGCGTGAAATTTTCCTTTTTTGACCTGTCTTCCTATGCTTTTACTTAGCAACCTGGATCGATAACAATCTAATTTCGTATATTACTTTTGTAAGCATAGATGTTACCCTAAACAAGCAAGTTTCTGGCTGATCAGACCCAGGTTGAGGAATGATTACTGGGCATAGATAGTACCGTACGAACACGGGTAGATTGCCTTTACCGTTTTCAATAAATTGTCGTTATTATTGCAAGCCAGCCTTCAGTCCTATGGTAACCAGTCACAGTAATAACTTAAGCCGCAGATTCGCGTAGTAAGGCTTCAGTAATTGTATGATATTAGACAGATGAGTGTGTCTCCTATGAATAATTATGATCGATGTATGACTTGTTTGCGAATTCTTCTGATTTCAGATGCGACACACGTCGACGCTGCTGAACGGCGTGCTTCAACCTCTTCCGTTTCAATCGTTCGCGACAAATTGCTCGATATCGGAAGTGATGTTCTCCCAGGAAACGCTTTCAGCCGATCTCTACGTTATACTATGCGCTTCGCTGGCGACAGTAGCCTTCAGTATAAACTTCGTGCAAACCCTGGTTATGTAAATAAGCACTCGCCAGTGTTACCTAAAGCTCTTAAAATATTGCACCGGTAGAACACCATAAGTAGATAGCTGAATAACGAAACAAGCGGTAGAGACACATTTTATCCAGGATGTACAGCCGGATTTATTGTTTCATTATTGAGATAGAGGTAACTATATCGGCCAAACCTCTGGCTAAAGGACACCAGAAACTACTGTTTCGAGACCCGCGAAATGCTACACGCTTCGTACAAATAAAAACGTTTATATCGCCTGTCCATATTGTGTTATGAGAAGTATCAATTATGGTTTGTGCGGCTTTGCACCATTGCCAGGGAATCTAGCGCCGAATCCTCATGGCGGTCGAAGTTCTGTTTTCTTTAGCAGCTTTTGTAACAACTATTGCGTGTTTGAGGCAGTTGTCACAGCTATTTTTCACTTTTTATGTAACCTAAGCGCTGGGTATGAAGATGAACGAGCTGTTTGCCCGGTCCGGTATATATAGAATTATGTGCAATGGTAGCATGCAGATGAGTCTGGTTGTGTTTGCTCGTTCGGGGCCGCGGGCGGAAAGCATCTAATGGAGTGCGACATGAGGGGTTACATCTAGCCATTCTCTTATCAGCATAGCTATACAAAGCAATTCTGGGCCCAAAAACGCTTTTTAAGGTATTTCCTGCAAGAACATAAATATCATCTAACCCTTTATTTCTATGGTCTACAGCGTTTTCCTGTCACGATGCTGGCAGTCACTATACCTTCTCAACGGCTGTGTTTGCGGTATGGTGACGGCGTGTGCGTTGATGTACCACGCCATTGCGGAAAACTCGCCGGAGGTCAGGCCAGACCATTTAGCCAAGGGTGGCTCCCATGCGATGCGGGAGGCGTGCAACATGGTGTCAGCCATGTTTACAATTATTATGTTAGTTGGATACACAGCCAACTTAACTGCGATCGTAGGTAAGTGTACATATATAGTGTTTGCTGCTCCCTTTGGAATAAATCCTTGAAATGTCGTTTGGGGAGGGATATAAATTTTTATGTGGTTGATAAGCACATATAAGACCCATCGGTCACCGTCTGATTACAGAGTCTTTGTAATTAGGTAATTAATGAGCAAACAGCTGCATAAACACGCAGACGTATCCGTACAGATCGTACTGTCTCGGCGGGGGCGGGGCGGGGTGGGGGGGTGGTGGTAATAACGAGACCGATGTCAGTGTAATAGACGCAAAGCCAGCCATAAAGGAAGACAAGGCCAATTTCATCCGTTGATCATGATCGATCTGTATAAATCGACGGACAGGTACAAATAGACAAGAGAGTCAATAACGGATTGTAGTCTATTGTTGGTAAAGGGAAACAGAGATACTCTGACAGGCGCATCCGCAGTTACAACAGAAACTGAGCTTTTGTTACAGCCCTGAACTAAGAATACGCATTCGTTGCGTTATTGATCATTTAGAAGTACCCAAAAAGACGACGTTTAAAGCAGAATCTTGTGAATTATTTAAAAATGAGAAATTCTCTCTCTCTCTCTTTCC